>NW_006795282.1:99595-104036 GCF_000442215.2 Lipotes vexillifer | reverse complement strand
GTTTTTTTCTCTTAAACATATATATATATATATATATATATATATATATATACGTACAGGCTAGAATATAAGAATATTTATTTTTTTATACCAAGACTCCTTTCACAAGGTAAAATAGCTTCCCCACTTGGCACCATGCTTAAGGACACTAGAGGAACGACTGACAGATAATTTATTAGAATGCCCTTAGGTAACCCAGGTACATTTTAATCTTCTTAGAGTTATATTTGTAATGTATTCCTAATTAGTACATTAATAAGTCAAGAAGGCTATGGAAAATGATCTGCAACAGTAAGTTTAATTACATGGTTTCACTGTGTTTTGCTATCATTTTTTTCAATTAAGCTTTTATATATTCCCCCTTTTTGTGAGAGAGGATAGCCATCGGAAGGCTTCCTTTTCATGTGACTGAAGGATAAAATGAAGCTGAGTCAGTTTGCATAATCCAGGCAATGTCCTGGAGCTCAGCACTGGTAGAATAATGTCTAGCACACAGTATATCTGATTACTATCTCAAATCATTGGTATTAACTTAGATTATTTTCTCTTCTAAGCAATACTGGAAAGTCTTTGAATATATGGACATATTTACTTTGTTCTTTTGCTAAAATAGAACTGTGGATAGAGCACTCAAGTCTTAATCTTAATGGGAAATTACTGCTCCCATTTTACCAAAATGACTGTATCTAAATGTTTTCATATCCTCATTTCTCTTCATTTATCTGTATCTGTTGCTCAGGAGAAAAGTTCTTTTTTTCCGAATCTACACTTTCTACCTGTTATCCTAATTCCACTCCTCCCTTGCTTAAGATTTTATTCTATCAGTTACAGTCTTAATCCTTATAGATTCATTCTTTTCTGGCTTTTTGCTCTTTACCTAAACATTTGCTCAATTACTACCATTTAAAAAGTACATAAGTAAAATGCTAACAAAAAAAAAAAAAAGAGAGAAAAAAGAGTAATAAGAAGCTTCCAGCAATTCCATTTGCCCAAGTCTGCCTCAGTCTCTTCCCCACCCCCGACTTTCTCCTTCCTTTCAACTACAAACTGCTGGAAAATCTAGTGTAAGCTACCATCTTTTCTCTCTTACTGCATACTCAGTATTCAGCCCACTATGGCCTAATTTTTGCTTTCACCATATTACTGATCCTGCTTCAGAAAAGATGTAAAGATACCTTATAAATGTAAAATCCAATATGTGCTTTAAGACTCAGTTAACCTGAATTTTCTGTGTTTCTAGTTACTGGCTATTGTATCTTCAATCATTCAAAAATATTCATGGACTTTATAGTCTAAAGGAGAAAATGTATAAAAAAGCAGATAATTAGAATATATACGAGTACTGCTGTGACTTTTGTCATAATAGAGGGATACGGTATAATTGCTAGTTGTCACCCAGTAACTATTCTCTCTTCATAGAAACAAAACTCTGATTTAGTTGGGGAAAGCAACATGCCTAGATTAAAACACACAGAAACAAACAAACAAACTTTACATTTTGTGGTGTCCTTTGCAGTTATACATAGCCATATAACTGAAGTCTTGGCAATAATATGTAAGAGAAAGCATTTGCAAGAGACTTAAAAAAGATTTACGAATGTTTGCTTCTGCTTCTCTTCATTTTTACTGTCTGGAATACAAATGCCATAGCTACTAGAGTTAGAGAAGACATATTTTGATCCTAATAAAAATGGAAACCAGAAGCCAAGCATAATAAAGCAGAAAGACATAAGAGCCTGATTCCCTGATGACTTTGTGAAGCTGACATTCAGAACATTCAGCCCATTCTTGGATTTATTTATTATTATTTTGTTTTATGGAGATAGTAAACTCCCAGTTTCTTTAACCGGCTACAACTAAGTCTCTGTGTCTGACACAGGCACATTAGAATGACATGTGTAGGAAAAACATTCTTTCTGGATCTCTGTCTCAGCTATTTTTGGTCTTATTCAGCATACTTTCACTGGATGATCCCATCTATTTCTCCTTCATACCTCTCTCCTCAGTTCCAAAACCATATACCCAACTTCTAGACTTTTCTCCTTGGATACCTCTTAGTTGCTTATGACTAAGTCACTTATGACTAAAACCTGAATGAGCTGCCTTACCCTTCTTGATCTGCTCTTTCTTCTGTGTATAGCTTTTGGCTAATGATGCCACTTTTAACTATGAAAGCTAACAACTCTCAAAACATTGGGGGTAAGTCTTAATTATTCCTTCTTCTTCATCCTTAAAATTCAATAGATCAGTGATTCTAATAATTTCTACCTCAGAATTTTTTCTTGCAAGGATACATACATCTCCATTCTCACCAAGACTGCCTTAACCCGGGTTCTCACGGTTAATGCTCTCGGACTTTAAAACAAAATCATTCCTAAAGAGTCTTCTATCTTCCAGTCCCTTACCTTTCCATCTATCACCACCCTGGTAAAATAAAGATGTAGCATGCAGATGCATACACACACACACAAACACAAACACACACAGGGGAATATTATTCAGCAGTAAAAAGGAATGAAATTCTGCCATTTGCACAAAAAAACATGAATGGACCAAGAAAGTATTATGCTTAGTGAAATGAGTTACAGAAAGGCAAATACTGAATGCTATTACTTACACGTGGAATCTAAAAAATAAACGAATAAATATAGCAAAAGAGAAACAGACTCATAAAGACCAAACCAGTGGTTACCATTGGAGAGAGTGAAGTGGGGAGGGGCAAGATATGGGTAGGGTGTTAAGAGGTACAAACTACTACATATAAAATAAATAAGATACAAGGAGTCTCCCAAGGCAATAGAAATAAAACAAAAATAAATCAGACCTAATCAAACTTACAAGCTTTTGCATAGCAAAGGAAACCATAAAAAAAAAAACAAAAAGACAACCTACAGAATGGGAGAAAATATTTGCAAATGATGTGACCTAAAGGGCTTAATTTCCAAAATATACAAGCAGCTCATACAACTCAACAACAAAAAACAAACAACCCTTTCCAAAAAATGGGCAGAAGACCTAAATAGACATTTCTTCAAAGAAGACATAAAGATGACCAGTAGGCACATGAAAAGACAGTCAACATCACTAATTGAGAAATATAAATCAAAACTACATATAAATATATACTACATATAAATATAAAATATAAAAAACTACATAAAAATATAAAATAAATATAAAAAACTACATATAAATATAAATCAAAACTACTACTACTGGTCAAAATGACCATCATTAAAAAGTCTACAAAAAACAAATGCTGGCAAGGGTGTGGAGAAAAGGGAACCCTCCTACACTGTTGGTGGGAATGTAAATTGGTACTGCCACTGTGGAGAATAGTAAGGAGGTTTCTCAGAAAACTATACATTGAATTACCATATGATCCAGCAATCCCACTCCTGGCCATATACCCAGATAAAACTATAATTCAAAAAGATACATGCACTCCAATGTTCACTGCAGCACTATTCACAATAGCCAAGACATGGAAACAGCCTAAATGTCCATTGACAGATGAATGGATAAAGAAGATGTGGTACATATATACAATGGAATACTATCCAGCCATTTAAAAGGACGAAATAATGCCATTTGCAGCAAGACAGATGCAACAAGAAATTATCTTACTAAGGGAAGTAAGTCAGAAAGAGAAAGACAAATACCATATGCTATCACTTATATGTGGAATCTAAAATATGACACAAATGAACCTATCTACGAAACAGAAAGAGACTCACAGACATAGAGAACAGACTTGTGGCTGCCAGGGGGGAGGGAGAGAGGGAGAGGGATGGACTGGGAGTTTGGGGTTACTAGATGCAAACTATTACATTTAGAATGGATAGACAAGTTCCTTATGTATAGCACAGGGAACTATATCCAATCTCCTGGGATAAACCATAATGGAAAAGAATATAAAAATAAGAATGTATATATGTGTATAACTGAGTCACTTTGCTGTACAGTGGAAATTAGCACAACATTGTAAATCAACTGTATTTCAATAAAACAAAAAAAGGTGCAAGGATATATTGCACAGCACAGAGAAATATAACCATCATTTTATAATAACTTTAAATAGCATATAATCTATAAGAACATTGAACCACTATGTTGTACACCTGAAACAAATACAATATTATAAATCAACCATACTTCAATAAAAATAAAAGGTTAGGTATGAACTCTTTAAAAAAATGTTAACTTCCGAATACATATATTGGTTTATACCTATTTCAAACTTCAACTTTTTCAATTCCTCTCAATTGCCTATAGGATAAAGTTGAAATGTTGTTAGTGATCCTTTTGAAACAGTCTCAGTTTCATTTAAAGCTTCTCTTCTATTTCCCACCCTCCTTAACACACACCAACAGGCCAAGTACAGTTGTTTGCAATCACTTCAGACTGTTTGTTATTTCCATAAAAATCCTCATCTTTCCCT
>NW_006795282.1:94751-99585 GCF_000442215.2 Lipotes vexillifer | reverse complement strand
TTCCCTATTTCTATCTTTCTACTTCAGTTGTTCTATCTACCTCAAATCCATTTCCCCTCCTTCCCTCATAAATATACAGCTTTTTTGTTTTGTTTTGTTTTTTTACCTATTAATCAAGGACCAAATTAGAGTCAAACCACTTTCTGGAGCTTTCTCTTGTTCACTTGCCACATCAGTGGAATTAATTATTCCTTCACCTCTTACCATATGCTTTTGTTCATTCAACTATCATATGGCCTATTACATTATTTTGAAGTCATTTTTGAATATTTAGGTATATTTTATGTACATTAATTTTGCACATATTTGAGGATCTTAAAGGAGGCTTTGCATCTCCCAGATGTTCTCAGATGCCTGGTACTGAGAGGATGCTCAATTCACGGCTGGAGTTTTGGACTAACTACACTTTGGTTTCGTTATAAATAAAATATGTAACTTTAGGCTAAATGCTTGCAGATAGACATAAGAATCATTGGAAAATTATTTTAATTAAATGGTCTATTATGAGAATGATTTCAAATTCCTTTATGTTATGAACTCATCTTCTTTATCCTAAACCCTGACACTCCAGACCCAGAATACATTCTGACCATTCACTCCAGAAATGCATTCCATTCATACCTATTTCCTTCTAACCAAATATATTTGTTAAAAGTAATGTTTCATGAACCTGATTTTGGAATGCAAACTTTGAAAAGTGTAGTTTTGAATACCAAATTTCTGTAATTTTTAATGGGTTTCCCTGCTTTACAATCAGGTTTATTACTTTTCAAAAGACCTCATAGAAAAATGATGGCTTAGTTTAGAACTTCTTCTCAATTTAGAGATGAAAGAAGACGAGAACTCAGGATCACAGAGAGAATAAAGCAATTGTGCTTTGGCACACACAAATTAAATGTATTTTAAAAGCTTTCCAGGATCTACCTGCAAGCAGATGGCAGTAAGGCATGTAAAAGGGTGCATGACATGCTCCCTTTCTTCAGAGTTATTTTTTCTAATGGAAAATTGTGGGTGAAGTGATGACAAAATACCTTTGGATTTGCAATGCTAGTCTTCATTTTATATAATGACAGCTTTTAAATTGTAAATAATGGATTCTAAATGGTTCATGCTTAATCTATCTGTAAAATATGTAAAGTTCATGAATTTGAATTGTCATATCAAACAGGAAGGGATAAAAAACTCAATTTGTACATCTGGAGGAAATTATATTTGGAGGGACCATTAACAGTAATACATTTTAACATAATGTATAGGCCAAACTTCTATCAACATTTTTGAAAGCTTAGCTTCAGACAACATGAAGAGGTAAATATATAATTGGAAAAGAAAATTCATATGGATTTAGACCTTGTGAATGATGGTGAGTGTGTGAAATTGAGAAAAGTAAACAGATGACAGGCTTGGGTATACAAATAAATAGTTTTTACACATTTAAAGTAGTATAATGGGAACTTCCCTGGTGGCGCAGTGGTTAAGAATCCACTTGCCAATGCAGGGGACACGGGTTTGAGCCCTGGTCCAGGAAGATCCCATATGCCGGAGCAACTAAGCCTGTGTGCCACAGCTACTGAGCCTACACTCTATAGAGCCCAGAGCCACAACTACTGAGCCCGTGTGCCACAACTACTGAAGCCCACACGCCTAAAGCCCGTGCTCTGCAACAAGAGAAGCCACTGCAATGAGAAGCCCGTGCACCGCAACAAAGAGTAGCCCCTGTTCGCCACAACTAGAGAAAGTCCGCGCACCAACACAGCCAAAAATAAATAAATAAAATAAATGAATTTTAAAAATATAAAAATAAAGTAGTATAATGTTAAGTGAGAAAATGAAGACTGAGTGTCTAATAATCCAAAATAAAGATACAATATTTTTAAATGTTTATATACGTATATGCATTCTGTTTGTATATATGCATATATGTAGTCACACATGGAATCATATACCCACACACATGTCTGTGTGGATAGACAGTGACTACTTAAAATGCATTTTCCTTTGAAAAATGATAGGGAACCAATATAGCACAGGTTATGTTGGTTTGCATTACTGTTTTTGCACAATTTGAATATCAAGGAAACGAATTCTTTATCTCTAATAATTACTTAGACATAATTTCCAAATTATTCACTTTTGATTTTTGGTTTTCAGTTTCATCATAGATTCAAGCCTGTCCACCTGAACAGAGAAGGCAAGACCTTTGAAGGTAAACCCCCAGGTCTGATATTTACTAATAGGAACTTGGGGAAGCTATTTAACCTTTCTAAATTTCCTTTTTTTCAAGTTTTAAAGAACATAAAACAAACAACTAAACAATCTATCTGGCATGTTATTGTGAAGATTAAATGAGACAAAATATAGGCAAGAGACAGTCAGTAAGGATTAGTTCCCAGCCATCTACCCTTGATGGTAATTCTTTGCTTTCTTTTTTTTTTTTTAAGCCGACTGTGCAGATTGCGGGATTTAGTTCCCTGACCAGCGACTGAACCTGGGCCCTGAACCTGAACCTTGGCAGTGAAAGTGCAGAGTCTTAACCACTGGACTGCCGAGGAATTCCCTTTGCTTTTGTTTTTGCAACTATGTTCTTTTGAAAAATGTTAGTTCATTGGGGGAAAGACCAAAGTCTGGCTAAAGAGCTCCCAGACTTACACATTTATATATATGCTATCATTATAAAAAATTTGTCCTCATGAATATAAGTTCCTAGAATGTTCATGATGTTTCACTTTAACTTAAATTTATAATCTCGGTCAATGTCCTTCTCAAAGTCACTGATAACTGAATCCAATATAGACATCAAATATTATTTTATTACCATACCCACTCTAGAGAAATGATCTACTGTTATTAAAAGATGAGTAGAAAAGGTAGACATTATTTCTACCATGGTCATTTTATAGCAATTTGAAACTCAGGGTCACCAAAGAATTTATGAAGGTTCCTCTAAACCTATTTACATTCTATCATATTCTACTGCTACAATTACATCTGGAGATAACAGTTTTCAAGACCTGAATTTCTATGATATAAAAATGAATAATGAGAAAGCGAATATTAATATTAATAGAGCAATTATTTCATTGATTTGCAATTACATATGCCCTTATTTTTCTAAAAAATTATAGGATTCAATTCAGAAAACCATGCTCTAAATTCACATCCATTTCTTATACAAGGTGCTTACAAAACCTGATTCACTGTAAAATCTCTGAAGTAAATGAAGACAAGCTATACTGACTTAACATTTCTTTAAGAAATCTGGCAAGATTTCTTGCTAGTTTAGTTTCATGCAATTTTATATACTCCAGTTGAGTTTTTTCTAACCTACATGGCCCTAAACGATTTGGTGGGGTAAGGTGGGGTGTAGCTTCTTTGTTTCAAGCATCTTCCACATGTGATGGGATAAGTCTGGGGCAGTACTCACTGCTGACATGATGAGCTCTCCTCCTAGGTTCTGGATCTCAGCTTTAACTTGACTGCAGATTTTCAGCTGGTGAGAGTAGAATTTAATCTGTTCCAGGTAGGCCAACAAGTCCTGTTTGCATGACGGATCTGGGCACTAAACATGCATGAGATAAAAATGGAAATAGCAAAACAAAGAGTAAGTAGATCAGAGCAATTAAATATTGAGATTGCAAGTATCTTATAAGGCACTGACTTTATTTGCATTGAGTCCCATTTCTCCAACCAAGGCCATGTAGATTCTGATATGCTTCCACCATTAGAAGAGTTTCTTCATGTTCCAACCTTAACGAACTTAGCATAGACAGAAGTAGTAAAGGAATTTCCAGACATGAAAAGGTACATGAAATAATTGCCTTTAATTTATGATAAGGTTAGAAGCCTTAGATTTCACTTTTAGGTAAATCTGAAGAAGTATTTAAAATGCAATTATTCCCTTCATCTAAAGCTGCTATAAGAATACTCCTCGGGACCCATAGTTCTGCATTGTTTGTCCTTCGTTATTTATATGGGCATTAAAAACATCTGCAACAAAACATATATTATGTTCTATTACTTTCAGGATTTAATGTTTTTAGCTATTACTGACAAAAGAAATCATTTCCACCTTAGCTAACAGCTGTGGATCTACCTGGAGCCAAGAAAGAGGCAGCATACATGTTTTAGTGATGTATTATTATTATTATTATTATTATTATTTTTTTTTTGCAGTACGCGGGCCTCTCACTGTTGTGGCCTCTCCCGTTGTGGAGTACAGGCTCCGGACGCGCAGGCTCAGCGGCCATGGCTCACGGGCCCAGCCGCTCCGCGGCATGTGGGATCTTCCCGGACCTGGGCATGAACCCGCGTCCCCTGAATCGGCAGGCAGACTCTCAACCACTGCGCCACCAGGGAAGCCCTAGAGATGTATTAAATTTCTTTACGAAAACCAGTCTCCTACATTATGTTAGCTTCTGTAAGGAATTTCCTGGAGTAGAGCTTTGTGCTTAATCATAACGTGATAAATATCTGTGGTCAGTGTTTAATGTTTGTGTTCTTTCTCCTATGCAATTAGAATAGATTTTTTAAAATCCCTGATAACTTAATTTCACTTTAAAAACATTCATAAGGATATGGAAATATGAACTGTAACTTATATGCAAAGATATTCACTGCAGCCTTACAATAGCAAAATTTGGAAAGAAATATTCTATAATAGTGAAAAGATTAAATAAGGATACATATCTATACAAGGTGATATTATACAGTCTCAAAAATTAATATTTTCAAAGGAAAATGTTTTTGGAAGGAAAAAGCACAGCATTTAAAATTTTACATACTGGGCTTCCCTGGTGGTGCAGTGGTTGAGAGTCCGCCTGCCGATGCAGGGGAC
>NW_006795282.1:87458-94611 GCF_000442215.2 Lipotes vexillifer | reverse complement strand
AAAAAAAAAAAAAAAAAAAAAAAAAAAAATTTCACATACTATCTCAAAGTATGTAAAAAATATGTGTTTATGCTTGTGCTTAAAACATAGCGGGAAATAAATATGTGAAAATGGTAAATAAACACGATATAATCAATATTTTTCACTCTTCATATTTTACATATCTTAATATATATTACTTATATTATTTCTATAGTAATAAAAATGTTATTATTTTAAAAACTTTAATTCTAATAGCATAAAATGAAAACTGAAAAGCAGGACGAAAGGCCTGAAAGTATTCCATGCATTTCTGCTTTTACATAGTAGTTAATAAGCTGGAGTGTTGTTGAAAAAATCCTGAGAATCTTACTCTCTTTTATATTTGCTAAACAGACTAATCTACATAGCTCCAGAATGTGTGGACAAGACGAGAACATGTAATTTTTGAGTAAAGCTTAGTCAACAAAGGTAGCAAAGATATAACTTCTTCTGCAGAAATATTATCAACCTGCGAGATAGGCACGGACAGATGATATGACACATGATAACCAGACAGACAGACAATCAGATTAGATGACAGAGAGACCTTGATATTAAGGGTGTTTCTCAAATTTTTAACACAGAAGAAAGGATACTCCCACAAGTCTCATCAGGAGGATTAAACTGTAACTAAGTAAGAAGAAAGAGAAGGAGAGGAAGGAAAAGAAAAGGAGAGAGAGAGAGAGAAGGGAAGCGGGGAGGAGGTAGAAGCAAAAAACAAGTAAAGGAAGGGATTTCTCCAATTTACACATGAGAAATGAGAAGTTTAGAAAGCATAATAATTTTCCCAGGATTGAAGAGCTTATGCTAGAGCCAGTATTTGAATCCATATCTACTTGCTTTTAAATCCATTTTATTTTCAATCGCTGAACTTAGGAGAATTTGGAGTGAATTTTTTTTTTAATCACAGATTACCATGGGTTGCATAATTTCAAGGAAAAAGAGAATTTATGGGAAAACTATGTCGATTTTGAAGTGAAGATTGCTTAGATTTTTTTAAAGACAAAAATTAGCTATCTAGAATTACCTATAATGATGACAGGCAAGTCATCTCATTGTTTTACCACGACAGGAAGTTGATCTTTATTAGGTACTTCTTATGTGTCAGGCACTGTGCCATGCCCTTTACATGCATAATTCTAAGTTAGTATTCATAGGGCCATTTTACTGAGATCTAATTATTGTCATTTTGCATATTTGCAAGCTAGGTTTTGGATAGAATTTATGATTTGCGTAAAGATTTGAATTGAGTTTTTTCTGTTTCATTCACTGCACAATGATCTCTTATGACATTCATTCAAAACATTGCTTTGTCTATCCTGAGTAATGAATGGTCTTATCTTTTGTTTGTTCTTATGGATGGACTCAATGATAATCTTTGACACATACAGTGTTCTATCTGTCATATACTCTTCTAGGTGCTTTACCTATATTAACTCTTTTAATAATCACACAACTTCATAAGGCAAGTTCTATGCCTCAGTTTCCTCCTTAACAAAGGAGGAAACTGAGGCATAGATAAGTTAATTGACTTGCCCAACTGAGAAATAGTAAAGCTGGTATTCAGACTCACATGATCTGGCTCCAATCCCTACCTCTAAGGTCTAGGAACAATAGCAGTCTTCCTGCCAGTTTTATCTTATATATAAACAGTAAATTGCCACTCTGATTTGTAAATTGGTTGCTAATATTGACACTGTTATCTGTATATTGTAGGTAGGATTCGTGTGAATTTGTTCCTTAAAGACCAGCACCACTATATAACTTCTGATAAAATCAAACTTGCAAATTAATAATTAGATTGTTAACTGATAACCAATGTTGCAATCACCTAAGTTTAAGCAAAACATACAGTCTCTCTCAAGACACCTTCAAGGCCATGCTAGAAGAGTCTAGAATTGTGTTAAGCAAAGAATGAGTCAAATGAGTAGAAAATTTGAAGTTGAACTTTGGAAATTAAAAGTTACTTGACCCAGGGCTTCCCTGGTGGCACAGTGGTTGAGAGTCCACCTGCCGACGCAGGGGACATGGGTTCGTGCCCTGGTCCGGGAAGATCCCACATGCCACGGAGCGGCTGGGCCTGTGAGCCATGGCCGCTGAGCCTGCGCGTCCGGAGCCTGTGCTCCGCAACGGGAGAGGCCACAACAGTGAGAGGCCCGCGTACCGTAAAACAAAAACAAAAACACAAACAAACAAAAAAAGTTACTTGATCCAGATTTACCCTTCATTCCCAGAATTGATGAAAATGTTGGTTACACCTAAAGATAGTAGTTTTATAAGTGAAGTATGAAAAACATAGTGATTGGTAAATTCCATACTATAAGACTTGTTAAAGCCTTCTTTTCTATTGACATTTGGAAAGTCTTTCTGAGTCACTTTTAGCTGCCCAGAAGCAGAACCAGGAGAATGAATCATTCCCACTTTAAGAATGCTCTTCTACTATTTGCCAAATCTCCGTTATTAAAATCAAATTATGTTTTCCTCACCTTTTATATTTTTACATAAAGCTAACTGAAAAAGTTTGGGACCTAGATTGGTACTGGGTGGGCCAAAAAAGTGCCTGACACATTTTTCATTTTCACCAAGAACTTTATTGAACAACGTATTCACCCATTTGTTCCACTACCTTCTGCCATTTTTCAGGCAACTTCATAATTCCGTCTTCCAAAACCTTTTGATCATTTTAAGCAAAGAACCGTTCCAGGTACCTTTTACAGTCTTCCAGGGAATTGAATTTTTTTCCATTAAGAGAACTTTGTAAAGACCACAATAAATGGAAATCCGAAGGGGCAATGTCTGGTGAATACGGCGGACGAATCAGAACTTCCCAGCCAAGCTGTAACAGTTTTTGCCTGGTCATCAAAGAAACATGTGGTCTTGCATTATCCTGATGGAAGACTATGCATTTTCTGTTGACTAACTCTGAACGCTTTTTGTCTAGTGCCACTTTCAGTTGGTCTAGTCGGGAGCAGTACTAGTTGGAATTAATCATTGGGTTTCCTGGAAGGAGCTCATAATAGAGCAGCAGTCCCCAACCTGTTTGGCACCAGGGACCATTTTCATGGAAGACAATTTTTCCACCGACGGTGGCGGCGCGGGGGATGGCTCAGGCGGTAATGTGAGCGACAGGGAGCGATGGGGGGTGGCAGATGAAGCTTCACTCGCTCGCTTGCTCGCCCGCCGCTCACCTCTTGCTGTGCGGCCTGGTTCCTAACAGGCTGCAGACCGGTACCGGTCTGCAGCCTGGGGGTTGGGGACCCCTGTAATAGAGGACTCTCTTCCAATCCCACCATATATACAACATCACGTTCTTTGGATGAAGACTGGCCTTTGGTGTGGTTGGTGGTGGTTCATTTCGCTTGTCCCACGATCTCTTCTGTTCCACAGTATCCACTTTTCATCACCTGTCACAATTTGTTTTAAAAATGGAATGTTTTCATTGCATTTCAGTAGAAATTGCATGCAGAAATATGGTCAAGAAGGTTTTTTTCGCTTAACTTATGTGGAACCCAAACGTCAAAGCGATTCACATAACCAAACTGGTGCAAATTATTGTCAACACTTGATTTGGATATTTTGAGTATGTTGGCTATCTCCCAAGTGGTATAACGTTGATTGTTCTCAGTTACTGTTTTGATTTAACTTCAACTCTACCTGACCATGGAGCACTGTCCAGAGAGAAATCTCCAGCACAAAACTTCACAAACCACTTTTGACGTATTCAGTTAGCCACAGCACCTTCTCCATACACTGCACAAATCTTTTTGTGCGTTTCAGTTGGCTTTTCCCTTTCTTGAAATAGTAAAGCATAATATGCTGAAAATGTTGCCTTTTTTCTTCCATACGCAATATTAAAATGGCTACACAAAAATTCACCACTTTTGATAAGTCTTTTTTATAAATGCACACTGATATGGCAGCTGTCACCTATGATCTAACAAAATTGTTTCAAATGAAATTAAAGACTACTAAGTGCTACTAGAGCCATCTTAAGGAAGAAACCTTTCAGCCCGCCCAATAGAACATTCATGTCCTTTACTTTTTAAAAAAATAAAATTTGTACAAAAAAACTTTTAAAGGAATACTGCTAGGGACTTTTAGTCAAATCAAGTGGTAGAATATCATAACACATTTTGGTTATTATTTCCCAGTTTATTAAGATAGGAGATGTTAACCAGGACACCTGGTTAGCTTTTTAATTCATGGATTTTCTTTTTTATAATTTAAATTTTATAACCACCAGGACACTCACTACAGACAAGCAGATGGCATGTCAGCCTAAGTGGTTTTGGCACATTAAACCGGCTTTCACTCTTCTAGTAAGATGCTTCATACCAATACAGAATACATCATTTAGTAATGAGAGGAAAAGTGAAGAACACTTATTACCTTTCAGTTTAAATTTTAAGGGTATTAGCAAAGTGAATACTTTTAAAGACCTTTATTCCATTAGTTTAGCTATTTTTTTTTGTTCATAATGGAGTTTAAACTTTTTACTTAAGACACAGTTAAAATGCTTTCTCAATTACAGACAACAAATTCTGCTAAGCTGGCAAAGTTTGTTAAGGGAAAGTTATTAGGTGTCATTGTGAATTTCTAGAGTAGAAATTTCAAGCAACCAGTGAGAGCAGAAGCATTCTGTGTCCATGACCTTTCCCTTCCCACAGGGCTCATTTCTCCACCTATACTCCAGCCCAGAGGCTGTCTCATTTCACCTTCCTCAGGGTCACAGATCATCCATGATCCCATCTTTTTCTGTACTTTTAATGTCTTTTTCTATCCTTGAATCTATCAACATAAAGTCCCTCAAACCAAAATCCCTCCCTCAACCCTGTAATCCCATCTTTCTCTCCTCTTGTTCACGAATATGCTTTCTAAAAATTTTCAATGCCACCCCTATTGGTGTTCTGAGTTTTCATTCTTGGGTATCTTTTCACTCTTACCCTCTTCTTGGATAATAGTATCAATATATGCTGCTCTGGCTTCATCGATCACTTACAAAATAAACATCACTAAATCTCTATCATCCAGCCCTGTCTTCAGAAAATCCATATACATATTGTATTCCCCCAGCTCATCTCACTGTCTTATCAAGATTTCACACTCAACACATACAACCCTCCACTGTCTCATACTCCAT
This sequence comes from Lipotes vexillifer, assembly GCF_000442215.2. NCBI lineage: Eukaryota > Metazoa > Chordata > Mammalia > Artiodactyla > Lipotidae > Lipotes > Lipotes vexillifer. Next base: position 89,450 of record NW_006795282.1, on the reverse strand, counting down.
CTTGCCTATTATAAAACCATTTTTCCGGTTCTATTAACTATCTCAATAAAGAGTGCTTCCTCCCTCTCCCCCATCTATTAAATTTGGTCAGTCATTTATTTAAGTTGATTCTACATCCAGAAATCTCAGCATACTTTGAACGTTCTTCTTCTTTGTATGCCTATCATTGCTGCTCTTTAGCAAACTACGGTTTCTAAGACACAAAAGAGAAAGGTATCTATGGAAGTATGGCAAAAATACAGTGGGACTTTTTTATGATGTCGTGATGGAGGACGACATTGATTCATATGGTCTACAGTGGACCTGCTGACTTGTGAGAGTTATATTTGGGAAATTATAGTTTGGCATTTTTCAGTGCATAAATGTTGTTTTACCAGAAATTGTATATGTTGTTCAAATTTTGTCACATCTACTTATTTAGACTAAAATGGTCTTTTAAAAAAATTTTTATTTATTTTATTTATTTTTGGCTGCGCAGGGTCTTCATTGCTGCGTGCAGGCTTTCTCTAGTTGTGGCGAGTGGGGGCTACTCTTTGTTGCGGTGCGCAGGCTTCTCATTGCAGTGGCTTCTCTTGTTGCAGAGCACGGGCTCTAGGCACACGGGCTTCAGTAGTTGTGGCATGCAGGCTCAGTAGTTGTGGCACTCGTGCCCTAGAGCACAGGCTCAGTAGTTGTGGTGAACGGGCTTAGTTGCTCCGTGGCATGTGGGATCTTCCTGGACGAGGGCTCGTGTCCCCTGCATTGGCAGGCGGATTCTTAACCACTGTGCCACCAGGGATGTCCCTAAAATGGTCTTTAAAAAAAATATATTTATTTATTTTGGTTGTGCCGGGTCTTAGTTGCAGCGTGAGGTCTCTTAGTTGCGCATGCAGACTCTTAGTTGCAGCATGCATGCAGGATCTAGTTCCCCGACCAGGGATCGAAGCTGGGCCCCCTGCATTGGGAGCACGGAGTCTTACCCACTGGACCACCAGGGAAGTCCCTAAAATAGTTCTGAGTTTAAGAACTGCTTCAAATTCATTTTTAGTTTCAACTTGGTTTGGACATACAATCATTGAGAGACTGCTATCAGTGACATATCCTTTGAACACTAATGCAAATTAAAGACAAAGATATTTTCCATCTTCATCAAAGCTCCTTCCTTTAGTAGGTATAAAGTTCTGGCCCAACCTACTTTTCTGCTTTATGCTGACTTCCATGAGAAATTCTCAGAAGGATTGGCTTCCCTATGTATTAGATTAAAACTCAAAACACATCATCTCCCTCCCTGAAACCTGAAACGTGTCAACTGAAGAGTTACGGGATTGAAATAAACTTATACAAATGTTTTACCCTGTATAAAGAATATGGATATGGAAAGGATGGTGGAAAGGTAATTCAGACAAATTTTGATTATTTGGAATTTTTGGTTAAAGTCAGCCAGCCACCTGTAAGGAGAAACTTTCCTCATCTTTCATTTTCCCCTCTTACACCAAATAGCCCCTTCTTCCTAGAACCTAAAACACCTTATTCTGGGTAACCAAGGCTATAGTTTTGCATACATGAAATAATACTGAATATATAATCACCCTCAAATCATTTAAGATATTGTTTCAATGGGAAAATGACAAAGACCCAATAAAAAAGAAAAATAGTAAAGCAGCATGCCTTTTAACAGGAAACTCTTCAAGGATGCAAACAGATAAAGTATTTTCAGTATTTTATCTATTCCTATTTAATTTCTGAGAACCTGCTATGCATTCATTTTTATAAAGTAGGGGTTCATTAATCTGGAGAACAAATCTAGGTATCAAATTCTCTGTTCAAGATAAATTTCAGACAAATAATTGTGTCAAAATACAAATATTGTCACAAGATGCATCTAGAAGTTATATTCTTAAGAGAAATGTTAGAATGATGTAATTAATGCTTCATAAGTTTCTTTTTAGTTAGTTTTATTTACTTTTTTTTTTACTCATAACATCAGCGGGAAACAATACAAATCAGGCTAGC
>NW_006795282.1:84394-87446 GCF_000442215.2 Lipotes vexillifer | reverse complement strand
AGCAGGAAACAATACAAATCAGGCTAGCCACCAACAATATTTTGTCAAAATATCAATATAAATTACACTTGGAGATTGTTTTGTTCATAGTTGAGTGCACTGTGTATGATTTGCCTTGTAATTCTTTATCTTGTTTTTTAAATGTCATCTTTCTTAAATTAGTTTTGGCTTTCAATATATTTAACACTGAAAATTCATTTTAATTGTGTCCTGTTATGGTTAGGTGGGAGTACCCAGTCAACAATCTGGATATCTTTGCTTTGGAAAATTTACAGTGAAGGAGTATTAGGATTCAGACACAACGCTCAGGGGTTAGAAAGTCCAATTTTGTCCTCTTCTTGCACAAAACACTTTAGCAGATGTTAATTTTATTTTGTTTCCTATTCACCTCTTTTCTATTTGAGGTAGGTTGCTTCTGTGACTAATTGAGATCTTTCAGTGTATTATTCCTACCTTGTGAGGTATTTTCCAGTTCATCTAATTTAGAATACCCGCTAACATGATGATTTACCGTGAAGAGTCAAAGAATAGAAAGAGATGTGTACCAAGAGTCTGAAATACTAAATTTGTAAGAAGCATACTTCTCCAACTTGTCATTCTCTTTATTCATGAGGAAAATGTTTAAGAATTGTGATAACTAACAACATCCTGACCCTCAGGAATATACTGGCTAATGGAGACTGGATTTGTACCAGAGTTCTATAGGACTTAAACAACATGGTCTTGGATGGCATATGAAATCTACCTCACCATCTCAAGATAATTCTAAATCCAAGAGATGTTGAGTGATTGGGACAACTAAGCTTACATTATGCTTCTGTATGTTACAACAGAAGATTTTCAATCATCTCTTCCTAGCTACCTAATGGTAATGCCATAGTAGTAAATTGTATGTAGTTATATACAATAAACATATGTTCAAGGAAGCAAGACAGGGAAGAAGGGTTAAAAAAAAAATCCAGGAAGGCAGAACTAGAAGTCTCAATTTGATTTCATTTCATTCTCTCTACATATGAACTTTGACTCTGAAACTTTATAGAATGAAACTAAATTGGCCCAACTATATATATATTTCACAAATCCATGTGGGATAGAATTGAAAATTGATTGATGTTTGACCTTCTGACACTCTAGCCAAAAGCAGACTGGAAAGCATCATAAAAATTATTAAAAGGTTTTTGGGCTATTAGTTTGTTCAAAATTAAAAGCAACCAATGTTCTGGAAGAGTTTTTTCATAATATACATTGACACTGTAAAAATTGCCTTGCTTATTTACATTATTCAATTGTATTCCACAACCAATTTCAGTAATTATTTTTGTCTAAATTTTTTATGTTGATCTATCAAAAAATATCCGAAGCACAATCATAGAGAATCTTCCCAGATAGTCACTATAATAAGTGATTCAATTCTGATTCTTCAGAACCGTATTTCTTCAGATGAAAATTAAATATATCATTTGAAACTACTTTACTGTATGAAATGGAAAAGGCCAAAGAGAGTCACCCATAAATCTTCATTAGTCAGTGACTGTTTAAGCTTCTTTTAAAATGTCAAAGTTATATGGAAGTGAGACAATACTTTTGCTTTCTTCCATGCAATGTGAATAATGTTAAAAACAATAGCATGATTTAATACAGCTATGTTATAGAAGCACCTACTGCAAGGTTACCTAATCCAATTAAAGAAGAGTATCAGTCAAGAAGAGAAGGACAACTTCAAAGTGACACAATTATTTGGACTTTGAAAATTGTGCATTCTAAAACAGACAGAAGTACACTGCTAGGAATCATTAAGTATTTTAAAAGTTATTAGAACACATGAATCTGTTTAATGTATTATGGTTTCATTTATCTTACTACTATTTTGTCTCATAAAAGTGAATGCAATAAAATTCTAGAACACAGAAAACCATGGGCAGATTTGGGCTTCACTCATTTATTCATAATAGATTTTGAATTATATTAGAACAGAGTTTGTTTTTAACTGTAAATGCTGAATACTAGAAAGATTAGTAAAATGTTTATAGAGTAGTAGCAAGAACTTGAAAAAATATATATGACCATATATGTGAATATATATATATATATTCAAGAATGTTTTAAAATATTTGTCTCTGTTATTATTTTTCCTTGTTTATTTCTCTTCCCTTATATCCAAAAATATAATATCCAATAAGAGAAAGTTCCTCAGGTTCCAAGAAAAAGAGGATAAAAAAATAAAATAATAATAAGTAGCCTAATAAAGTTTCTCTTAAAGTATATGCACAAATAAGATATGAAGTCATTTCAGGCTCAAAAAGACAAGTGTTTTTTTCCCCCCAAAGATAGATAAATATGTATTATGGAGTTGAATAATGTAAAACCTGCAAAGGAATACTATATCTCAGTTTGAAATAGTAACTGAATATCTCAGTACATTAACTAAAGAAACTGACAGATTTCTCAATTAAAGTTAAGCAAAAGGTAACTCTAATAATGTAGCTGCTGCTTAGAAAACTGGAATAGAGACATCAGAAATCTAAAGAAAGGAAACCAAGTATTTAGAGCATCTATACGGATTAAATGCTTCCTACATTTTATATCTTCACTTCAGTATTCTACTAATTACTATTTGTCTCACAGTTTTACATAGAATGCCAGAACATATTGTTTACACAGAAAACCTAACATACTTTTGAAAAGCACTAATTTTGAAGAGCAAAACTAAGAAATCTGAGATATTAAGAAAAAGAATACTAACATTGGGTATTACAGCCAATTAAAATAATTTGAGTATATCTGAAACTCATAAAGCTGATATTTATTTATTTATTTATTTATTTTAACATCTTTATTGGGGTATGATTGCTTTACAATGGTGTGTTAGTTTCTGCTTTATAACAGAGTGAATCAGTTATACATATACATATGTTCCCGTATCTCTTCCCTCTTTGTCTCCCTCCCTCCCACCCTCCCTATCCCCCCCCTCCAGACAGCCACAAAGAAGCTTTGGCTATTCGGGGTCTTTTGTGTTTCCATACAAATTGTGAACTTTTTTGTTCTAGTTCTG
>NW_006795282.1:78984-84149 GCF_000442215.2 Lipotes vexillifer | reverse complement strand
TTTCTTTTTTTTTTTTTTTTTAACATCTTTATTGGGGTATAATTGCTTTACAATGGTGTGTTAGTTTCTGCTTTATAACAGAGTGAGTCAGTTATACATATATATATGTTCCCATATCTCTTCCCTCTTTGTCTCCCTCCCTCCCACCCTCCCTATCCCACCCCTCCAGACAGCCACAAAGAACCGAGCCGGTTTCCCTGTGCCATGCGGCTGCTTCCCACTGGCTATCTACCTTACGTTTGTTAGTATATATATGTCCATGTCTCTCTCTCGCCCTAACACACCTCACCCTTCCCCCTCCCCATATCCTCAAGTCTGTTCTCCAGTAGGTCTCTGTCTTTATTCCTGTTTTACCCCTAGGTTCTTCATAACATTTTTTTTTCTTAAATTCCATATATATGTGTTAGCATACGGTATTTGTCCTTCTCTTTCTGACTTACTTCACTCTGTATGACAGACTCTAGATCTATCCACCTCATTACAAATAGCTCAATTTCGTTTCTTTTTATGGCTGAGTAATATTCCATTGTATATATGTGCCACATCTTCTTTATCCATTCATCCGACGACGGGCACTTAGGTTGTTTCCATCTCCGGGCTATTGTAAATAGAGCTGCAATGAACATTTTGGTACATGACTCTTTCTGAATTCTGGTTTCCTCAGGGTATATACCTAGTAGTGGGATTGCTGGGTCATATGGTAGTTCTATTTGTAGTTTTTTAAGGAACCTCCATACTGTTCTCCATAGTGGCTGAACCAATTCACATTCCCACCAGCAGTGCAAGAGTGTTCCCTTTTCTCCACACCCTCTCCAGCATTTATTGTTTCTAGATTTTTTGATGATGGCCATTCTGACTGGTGTGAGATGATATCTCATTGTAGTTTTGATTTGCATTTCTCTAATGATTAATGATGTTGAGCATTCTTTCATGTGTTTGTTGGCAGTCTGTATATCTTCTTTGGAGAAATGTCTATTTAGGTCTTCTGCCCATTTTTGGATTGGGTTGTTTATTTTTTTGTTATTGAGCTGCATGAGCTGCCTGTAAATTTTAGAGATTAATCCTTTGTCAGTTGATTCATTTGCAAATATTTTCTCCCATTCTGAGGGCTGTCTTTTGGTCTTGTTTATGGTTTCCTTTGCTGTGCAAAAGCTTTGAAGTTTCATTAGGTCCCATTTGTTTATTTTTGTTTTTATCTCCATTACTCTAGGAGATGGGTCAAGAAGGATCTTGCTGTGATTTATGTCATAGAGTGTTCTGCCTATGTTTTCCTCTAAGAGTTTGATAGTTTCTGGCCTTACATTTAGGTCTTTAATCCATTTTGAGCTTATTTTTGTGTATGGTGTTAGGGAGTGATCTAATCTCATACTTTTACATGTACCTGTCCAGTTTTCCCAGCACCACTTATTGAAGAGGCTGTCCTTTCTCCACCGTACGTTCCTGCCACCTTTATCAAAGATAAGGTGTCCATATGTGTGTGGGTTTATCTCTGGGCTTTGTATCCTATTATAAAGCTGATATTTAGAATAATTTGAATATATTTGAAGCTCAAATATCTTAAAAATAATCCAGCCCTAAATAATAATAATGATAATAGTAGTAATAATAAAGCACCAAGAAATGAACTTCCTCAGAATAAATTTTCCACTACTTCTGTGTTAATTATGCAAAAAATAATAATAATAATTCAATAATAATTTAGGAAAAAACAATCCAACAGAGTAAAAATTCAACTTTGTTTTAAACAATGTCAAATGACAGAGAGCAATTACCATGAACTTTCATCACATCCATTTGTAAAGAACTCACCTGGCTGGCAATCTGCCGAGCAAGGACGTCCATCCTTGATCCTGATTCTGATATCATTTTAGCTGCATAGATCACATCAGTTGTATGCTTCAGTGGTCCTTTTCCCCTTAAAATAAAAGGATACATGTTTGTTGCAGTGGTTCATGCTAAGATACAAACACACACACACAAGATTTGTATCCCAAAGTATAAGCCATTAGTTTTACATACTTAGTTTTAAACAGGCCATGATTAGATTCCAGTATTAAATGAAAAATTTTTTTAAAAAGGCCTATTTTGTTAAGATTCAGGATATTTTGCCAAGAAGATGGACTCCATTTGATCTTCATTCCCATGTATTTTGTACAATAAACCTTAGCCCAGAGATACTTTTGGTGGATGTAGACCCCTGAAGGCAAAGGTATTTTCTTCATTCTGGGTGGAAACATGAGATTTTGGACATCTTATATGTTCAACAGTGTACTCTGATTAGTAGGGATGCTGTTAATCCTCCTATTTTTAATCTTTTTTATTTTTACAGTCTTTTGGTTAACTGTACTTTGTTTTTATCACATTACCTCTCCTCCACAATTATTTCCTAGTAATATCAGAGTAGTTGAGTATGAATCTGGAGTCACACTATCTTGGACTATTTCCCCAAACAGACTGCTTCTTACCATTTGTGTAAGTCGAACAAGATAAATACCCACTTGATGCCCCAGTTTCCCAGTGATAGGAAGTAGGAGCACCCACCACATGAAGTCATTCTAGGGACTGCATGATTTAATTTCCACAAAGTGCTCAGAACATTGTTTTAAACAAAGTAAGCATTCAATAAGTTGTTATTTTTGTGCTTGTTATTTTAAGATAATTTTGGTTTCTAATGCCATGGAATAAAAGTTAGGTTTATTTAGGGATTTGCAATGTAGTTAAGAAAGAAGTACACTTCTTACATAGTTGGAGTGGGGTAAGATAAGGAGATATTTTTCTGTCTTCTCATTCCTCAAAAATAAATGAATAACTGACCTGAATGAATATAAATGTTCCATCCACCTAAAACTGCTCCTCTCCTTATTCCTTTATGTCCAATTCCTAACCCTCTACTGAGTATCGACACACTGGCTATTCCAATTATATGGTTTCTGTTCCTTGCTCCTAGCAGAGAATAGGACTCTGAAGAAATCACTCACTAATGCAACTGTTTTGATGCTTTGCCGTCTGTTTTGATGCTTTGGGAGTAAGAAGAGTGAGGAAGGTGGGAAGAAGGAATAAGCCAGTCAAGGTGAGGAAAGGGAGATTTTGAGAGGCCAAAATACAGTGGAGTTGAAGAGAAGGGGAATGGACACAACCTTTGTCCAATATCTTATTTACATCTTGGACCAGTCTTGAGGGTAGACGCCCTAATGTTAAATCTAGTAAGATGTGTTGTTAAGAGAAAAATCTCTGTTCACGTAAGGACTATCATTCTATACTAATACAACATAGGGGGATTCATGCAAAGGAAAATGATCAGAGTATTCTACACCTGAAAACCTGAACATCAAATCACTTGTGACTAGTATGTCAAAAAGGCCCTTTCACTGCATTTTATTCATGGGGCCTCTCAAATACATTACAAGCAAGTTTTCCTGTAAAAATGGAACCTCACGGATAAGAGGATGAAAACCTGGCCTCAGTAGATAGTTATCACCATACTTCCCTTTGAATCTGCTGACACAGGTTTGCTTTGAATTTTTCTAAAAAATCAACATTAATCATTACAATTTTTTTGACTTGCTCTTATCAAATTTACTTTATGCATCAGGCAGGACTAGATGTTACGTACATGGTTATGTTCAAGACGGGCACTGCATTTCATTATGTCTATGCATCTCCAGAGAAAGTTAAACTTAAATAAAGCTGTCCAAGCTCCCAAAAGGCAATGCATCAATTTTCAAGGTCTTAAACAACGGACAAAATTTGTTACTAAGGAGAGGGGCTAATGCTCACTTAGCTTAAACAATGGACACAGAGTTTTATCTAAGGGATGTAGCTAACGTACCCTTCCCCTCAAAAGAATATATGTCCCCGTATAAAAACCCTGGGCTGATGAAAAGGAACTTAGCTCTAGCTTTAAATACACACCTTGTTATGAGACGACCATCTTAAACACATATAGAACTTAAAAGTAACAATAATATATTGTGACAGATTACAATTATTCTCTTTTCCTCATGCTCCTAATTAAATGTATTGCCTGGCAAGCTTCCTACTGAGTGCCAAACAAAATATACATTTTACAAATGATTCCATCTTATGCCAAGTTCCAGAGGAAGCTGCAATTACTGAAACTATGATAAATTTTTAACATTCTCAGCCTGAAATGTGCTATGTCATGAAGGCTTTTTAAATTGGAAAATACATTCAAAGGTTGTTTCTGCCTTCATTTTCATAATGGGTTCTCAGGATCTCTGTCAGCCACTTGTGTCTTAAATCATTGAGTTTGGATCCTGCAGAGAAAGATACCCAAGGACGAGGGGGTAGACTTTGGAAATATTTTAAGGAAACCAGAGGCCAGAAATCTTTCATAAATAGTGGTTACAATAATAATCTATCTATCTCCTCAAAAAGGAGGGCAGACCAAGCCCTGGAGTAGACAGTCTGCCAGTTAATCTCTTAAATTATAGCTTAGAAGGTATAATGAGAAAGGCTGAAATAACCCAGTGATGTTGATGCCACAGACAATTTTATTAACAAGTGAAAGGGATGCCTTTGAAACTTGATTTATTGGTACAACACAAACCTCTCAGCCATTTTTGATACTGCCCCAACCGTGATTCTCACTCCTCTCCCTGCTGTCTCTCAATTTCTGGCATCCACCCCTCCCTCCCTTCTACTGATGAGCATGAGAAGCAAGAGGATGGTACAGCTGATCAGTAACAGCTCAACTAACTAGAGATCTAGTTTGATAATAGAAAATATCAAATAAGTGTTGTGGACTTATTTTATCTTTTTAGGGACAGAGAATATCTTTGAAACAACTTGGTACTTTCTGCTACTGATTAAAAATAAAACAAAAGGCTTGTTTATATCTTTTGCACTTTGTAGCCCCTAAATCTTTGATAACGTAATATTATTCCCCCTTTCACGACCAAAAACTACCCCTTTAATCCTTTTCTCCTTTATATTTTTATAGAATAAGTCTCATGACATTGTGGTTAACTTAAGAGATGAAAACAATGATAGCATATATTATGGTCCATAATAGTAGTTAACACACTTAGTATTTTCTATGTGCTGTATACTATCCCATACACAAATTAATTTGATTATAATAATCCTATGAATTTAGAATTATTATTGTCCTTATCTTGCAGATGAGAAATCAGAGGGAAAGA
>NW_006795282.1:73515-78926 GCF_000442215.2 Lipotes vexillifer | reverse complement strand
GGAAAGAGATATTAAATATATATTTTATCAAGTTACACAGCTATTAGGTATCAGAGATGGGATTTGAACTCAGGTAGTCTAGCTACAGAATCTGCTTTTAATGACTATTCTACACGACTTCCAATAAAATATACTAAGATGACATTACAATATTTAAAAAGATCTCCTTAGACACTGGTGGGAGTTACCGTGAATGCAATAGAGAGCAAAGAGGAGGGTTAGATTTAGACACCAGGTGGCAAGGAGGCCCCCCCCAGCAGTTACTTGCTTATACACAACAGCCTCAAGGAACACAAACCAAATCTGTCCCAGACCCAATGAAATAAAAATGTGCCACATTACACAGGCTTTTTCAGTCTCGTCAAAGTGTTGAAATAGCACCAGTAGCCTACCGTTTTGAGATTTCTTTCTTGAGATATTATAACTTTTCTTTATTACTTTTCTTGGTACCTTTCCTCCCTCTCCCTTTCTCCCTGGATTCTAATCACTAAATTCAAAACTCAATCGCTATAAATGCCATACTAGGATGAGAGACTGAATGTTGATTTTTATTTATAATACAACAAATAGAACTTTTACTTGAGAATCTCAGCTTTAGACATAGTTATTTAATTCTAACATTCAAATTTAGTGCTGCAATTAAGTACAGCGAAATGAATACGGACTTGGGAAATGCATTTTGTCTGCGTCCTCATACTTATTAGCCATGTAGCCTCGGGTAAATGAGTTTGTTGGTCTGAGCTTATTTTCTCTTCGTTAAAATCATAATTGTGTTACTTGCCACATGGTAAGGATACATAAAATCATGTATTTTACACAATATTTGGCACACATTAGGTGCTCAGCAAATTTTATGTTTTATTTTCCTAATCCCTTTACAAATATTTTATAAAAATTTACCTTTTGAATTTTTATTTAATAATTATAGCACTTGCTAGACGATATGAACTGACGATTAAATTGAGTTCCTTCTTACACCTGCTGACAATATAACTCTGTACAGCCTTGTCCATAATATCCTTTTACTAATAAAAAAATATAAATATATATATACCTATAAACTTTCTGTGTGTGTACTTGTTATTGTTGTTCAAGGCTGTTCTTTAACTGCTTTTAAGGAGCTGAATTACATTTAATGATAGGTCTTTTTCGTGTTATAAATGTCCCAAGATTAATGATTTAGCTCTACCAGGGTACTGTCAGAATTCTCTTACTTATAATTCTGACTTCAGATACAAAAGAAAAAAGTAATTATCATGGAAGCAGCTGAAAATGATAAGATAAAGAGAGATGCCAGACTCAAGCAAGGACATACTGTTTCTGTACTATTCAAACATGAAACTTGAATTAGGCAACTCTCTCCCTCTGGGTGTTACTTGCTCTTGTAAAGTGTCATTCTCAAGTTTTGAGGACTCTATAAAAGTCCTTAGAAAATAAGCTAGTGATTTATCAGCTAACAACCATCCTGAGTAATTAGTATCCTGAGGAATATTTGAGATTCAAGTCTGAAAAAGGTGCTGCTCCATGAAAGAGGGAAAATATTGTCTGAACATTGCATATGTACATTTTTTCATTTCTGCTCCCCTCATTCCATATTATTCAGAGTAGCCTGGCTGCTATAAGAACAACATAAAAATATCTTAAGGGCTTAACCCAATAAAGGTTATTTCTCTCTCACATCACAGTCAAGGTGGATTGTGCGTGAAGGGTCATGTACCACACAGTCATTTAAGAACTCAGGCTCCTTCTCATTATAAGATAACCTAACCTCTAAGGCTTCACAGCCCTCAGAAGGATTCACTGCATCCAGACACCTGGCATGGAAAATGAGTGAGGATCTCATGGGAAATATTAGGGATCAGGATAAGAATTAGAACACATCACTCCCACCCGTATTCCAGAATCCAGACACATAGACTAATGTAACTGCAAAGAAAGCTGGAAGAAGTATTCTATCTGGGCATAGGAAGAAAAGAAAACAGCGTTTTATGAACTCATAGCATTTCCTCTATATACAGTCCCAGAGGTGCTAAAATCCTTTTAGCAACGTTTTAGCAACGAAAGTGTGTGCTCCCTGTGAAGGGAATTTTGGATGTCACCAAGTAGGTGGGGAAAAATTGGGAAAATCCCAAGTCTCTTCACCAATACAGCTGAAATTATAGGAGATGTACTTTGCCTGGGCAGAAGACCAATTCTATCTTTTGTTTTGAAATTGTCACTATGTAGGTGGTTTATTATTAAGAATAAAAATTACATAAGTTTACTTCGTGCATGGTGATAATAGCCTTTCATGTTCAATGTTGTGTTTGTCTATGAAACAAGGATAGGGCTTATTTTAGAGATCTTTTGGGGGATCAGCGTGGGAAGAATACTTTTAAAGTTATTAATATTATTGTTGCTGCTGCATTTGTTGTTGTGTGTGTGTATATGGGCTCTGTGTACATGCACGTGTGTGTGTGTGTGTGTGTGTGTGTGTTTGAAGTAGGAATTCCCTTTCTCAAATGTAAAAACTAATTTTCTGAAAAAAAACTGAGACATAAATCTTTTGTCTATTCTTAACTCTCAAATTTTCTAATTTACTTTCCACCTGTTAATGTTGTTTCAAATCCTAGACAGATTGTAAAATTTAGAGATTTCATGGAATACCCTTAAAGAACCAAAAACGCTAAACATCTAGGTGGAAGCAGAAGAATTAGAATTCTTTAATTATAATTCTATATAATCATATAGGGATAGACCTTATTTAGCAAAGTTCATTTGTTTCCAAGTTGTAGGCAAAGAAGAGGTCACCTAGGGCTTCCCTGGTGGCGCAGTGCTTGAGGGTCCGCCTGCCGATGCAGGGGGCGCGGGTTCGTGCCCCGTTTCGGGAGGATCCCGCGTGCCGCAGAGCGGCTGGGCCCGTGAGCCATGGCCGCTGAGCCTGCGCGTCCGGAGCCTGTGCTCCGCAAATGGGAGAGGCCACAACAGTGAGAGGCCCGCATAACGCAAAAAAAAAAAAAAAAAAAAAAAAAAAAAAAGAAGAGGTCACCTAGCCAGTCTTCTTTTTGTCTTTAGAAAAACAGACAACCTTCTTCAGTTCTTCCTAAGTGTGAAGATTTTACTATTTTCCTATGTAATTTTGTACTGAAAGCATATATAACAAACTTTTTGTGTGCCTACTATGTTCCAGACACTGTTAAGTTACTCAATTTTCTCATACCTGGCATTGCTGCATAGTGTTGTGCAGGTTGTTCACTGCACAAATTTAAGAGTTGCCATTCATATCATGGATACTCCCATAATAGTGCATACCACAATTTATGCAGCCTTACATGCTCATTCTGCTCCTAGAATCTATTATCTTTGTCCTATAAACAAGAATCAAAAGCCTAGAAGCTCAAAATCCCTTAACTTTTCTCCAAGCTATATGAATATCAGTTGGTCTAAATTTAAAAGCAAGGAGTTTAAGTCATTGGTACTTTCAGAGCCAATTAAAAAGAAATCATATAGATGGAAACTGTCATAAGTTTTCTGTCAGTATGCATCTTGAAACACTGAAATTCAATGGATAGCTCTGAATCAGTGGAATGTTTCATATACTACAAAGAAATATACAAGAGCAGAGATTCTTAGCCATTGTCCTGAGTGGGGTCCTATTAAAGCAACATTATCTGTCTGTCTGAACATTCCCAAGCGTTATGGAATAAATAACCTCTTTTTCGATGAATGTTTTTTATCAGTAACCTAACATTTATCTTTCTCTTTCTCCCTTTTTTTTTTCCATTCTACTTGGGGCTGAAAGAAGATACATGTAGCGAAAAAGAAAATCACAATTGTTTTCTTCCGTCTCAACTGGATTTTTGAGTTTTGGTTCAAAGAGAGATGTAGCCCAGTGATGGGGGCCCATGATTGGTCATCAGAAGTTTGCTAGAACCAAAAATGAAGCCATTAATATTCATTTGAGAACTGTAGCACTGTTGAAATTTGTGGTGTATAAGTCTAAGTTTTTTCTAGTGAACTCAGCCCAATTTTTGAGTAATAAAATAAGCTGTTTTACTATCTCACCTAAAGATCATAGACATCTAAGAAACACTGTCACTATCAACCACTTTTCCAATGGCAAGGAAATGCCTGTATCAACCTAAAGAGAAAACTATAGTTGGTAGTTGCATGGATGCCGATTCTCACTGTTCCCTCTATATTTAATCAATTGTCCTCTCAATCTTTCTTCAAGAAGAGTCATTTTATTCATTTCCTACTGCTGTTGTAATGAATTGTCACCAACTCAGTGGCTTAACACAACACACATATCATTGTACAGTTCTAGAGGTCAGAAGTTCTAAAGAATTTTCACCAGGCTAAAGTCAAGGGCTTGGCAGGGCTGGTTCCTTCTGGAGGCTCTGAGGCCAGAATCCATTCCTTTGCCTTTTTCAGCTTCTAGTGGGCACCTGTGTCCCTTCGCTGTGGCTCCTTCCTCTGTCTTCTGAGCACATCACTGCAATTGCTGCCTGTCATCACATCGATGGCCTCCTCCTTTCTGATTTCTTGTTTCTTCTTGTGAGGACCTCTGTGATTACATCAGGCCCACCCAGATAACCCAGGATAATTTTCCCATCTCAGTATCTCTAACGTAATTACATATACGAAGTCTCTTTTGCCATAGAAGGTAACAGTCACAGCTTCTGAGGACCAGAAGGTGCACACCTTGGGGAGCCACTATTCAGGCTGCCATAATCCTCAAGAGTCACGACCAAGTAGTCAGACTTGGCTCCTATGAGGGAACTACTGGTCTTCCTGGACTTAGACCAAATCAGCTTGAACAAATTGACAGCACTCTGGTGGCTGCTTCTCCAGCTTGCAAGGTCTTTATTTTTACAACTGCCAGCGAAAGTTTCAGGTTCTTAGTTCTTCATTGTTTGCTAGCTGTATATTCCTTTCCTTACAATTCATATCAAAGGGTGGGGCCTGAAGAAATCTGAAGATCTGGGAAAACCAGAGTTACCCAGAGAGACTATTTTTGTGCTGGGTGCTGCCCTTTCCCCATCCAGGACACAGTGATTTCAGCGTGCCTCTCTCTCCTCCTGGAGCTGCCCGTGAAACACACACAACCACTGCCTGAAAGCATGTCAAAGTCTAACATGGGGCAAAACGAGAGGAGAAGTCCTCTTCTGGGGGAGATGGGGAATGGTTTTCAGATGATTATTATAAATAGTCATTTTTTTCTTTTGGACCTACAGGCCTTGAAAACTCTGAAACTTGTTTTCATAAGACATTCAAAAAGTATACCTGCTGCTTACTTAAAGGGGTCATTTAGGGACACTATGGTTGCAATCATTTAAGAAACCTCTTGGAAGCAACTGGTCAAGAAACTGTGAAATAAGGGATAAACGTCTCAGTGGTGGCTCTCCAGACTCACACGGGGGGGGGGGGGG
>NW_006795282.1:30411-73364 GCF_000442215.2 Lipotes vexillifer | reverse complement strand
CGGGGGGGGGGGGGTGAAAACTGACAAGGAAATCCATTTGTATTTCACCTCATTCATGGGAAAGTACCCCTCCAGCAGCAGCAAACCCCACCACCACCAAAAAATAGGACTGTATGTCATTTTTCATCAATACTTTCTCAGGACATAATGGAAAATCCATACTCAGCACCAACACTTGAAAACAGGTCTTTTCTCGCCCTCTATATGTTACTTCTCTGAGCACACACATCAGCCCAAGCCAATGCACTGTAAATACAATCACACTCTCCGACTGTGGCAGTCCCTCTTTTTCCTGTTGGCAGTGGCCTTGGCATTAATCACATACATGATCTCTTACAGAGCCTGGGCACCTTTTCCAGCTTCCCCTTAAACCACTGTGATATACAGGCTGCTCCTGTTCCTTTAATATCAGACCAAATTTTGGGGCTCAGAAAATAATCATTTTCAATTTATGAAAATAATATAATTTAGCTTTTATTATTCGACATTTAGACCTTCTTAAAACCAACATAGCAACTCACTTCTAAATCTGGTCATGGCCCAATGTTATCCTAAGGTCCAGTTGAAGAAACATACAGGGGGCGAAAAGGCCACTAACTTAGTAAAGGCTTATCACAGCTAACAGACTTGAGTACAGAGGGGGTTCAAGTGTCTGGCTTGCCACCAGTATCTGATCTTGATGTTTTGGAGATGATAAAAACTGCCAGTGAATTTTTGGCATGCCCTCCCTCCCCTAACCTAGTCAGATATAGCTGCAGTTTATTAAATATTAGGACGCTATAAGGCCTACCTTTTTCACTGGGCTTATTCAGATTGAGTATGACTTGAGATATCCTGATTTCTGTAGCTAGTCTTTTTGTTAATGTGCCACTATTGCTGCTCTCCATTGATTTGCTATATTGAATTATTTTATTGTACAGTGACCCAAAGCTGATTTTCATTTAAGTAAAGGGTATGATTTTAAAACTTGAATGAAATAATCGGTGCTAGTTTAGACAAACACATTATTTTTTACTTTCTCCCCCATCTGGCCTAATATTCAACTATTTAGCTAATGCTATGTGAGACAACATAGGTAATGCCTCCTCAAGTAAAAGTTAAAACAATATTATTGTAAAATAGTAGTCATCCAGTATTATGCCCAGCTGTGTGATCCACCCTCTTGTCTGTACGTGCCAGCCTTTGCCCTAAAAATCTCTTGCCTTGGGGATAAGATAAACTCATACCATACCCAGGTATTTGGACCTGCTTTTATACTGTATGGCTCTGTCTAGAGGGTCACATGGTGATATCAGACTGAAATATATTAAAAGGACTATAATCTAGTTTAGAACTGTGTACTTAATAATCTATTTCTGATTAAACTAAAATTACAATAGAAACATATAGAAAAGAAAAGTCAGGGCTGAGATTTTTCCTTTTCCTTCCTTCCTTTTTCTTTTGTAACTTTCTTAGATCGTGTTGCTCTTTGTTAGGTGCGAGTGCTTTGGTGCTGCCCCAGCAGTGTGCCTTGGGCCATGGTGCCAGGATGTATCATAGCACACACCTCCTGCACCCTTTTCTACAGGGGGTCTATTTCATTCAAGGCCTGCCAGTTCTCTCTTTCTGAAAATAGGCCTCAAATGTTTCCTGAAATTCTTTTGAAAACTTTAATGATGGCATGCGAGCATATCAAACTCGACTCAGATAGCTGCCTTTCTCTCCGGCCTAGAATTCTTCTCCAAACCCCCGTGTTTCTTTTTTGAAAATGTTCTTAGAAATGTGAGACACTGGGACTCCAATGAAGTGTGGGGGTTATTTAGGAAGAAACAGGAAATGAGAAAATAAATGGCCACATGGTAGGATGGTTACTCTGAATAAAATCCAAGTTTGCACCTCTCAAGAGGAAGCTCATAAAATTCATTTCTATGGCTTAGATGCTGGTGCTGAATAACTTTTATCTACCCCCCCATTGGAAAAAAATGACATCTTCCCAGAGGCTAAAATTATTAAGATTATGCCTGTTCTATGGTATTAGCTCTAAGAAGGCAAACATGCTTATGCTAGGAGCTGGCATTCTGAAGACCTCTTCATATTGAACTGTTCGTGTTTTAGTCAGCAAAACATTCATATTCATAGCCAAATAGGTTGCTTTGGGGCCTTTATACATCCTACTCTGTCAAGCATAGAACAACACGTTTTACCTTCATCTTCTATATATGCTATTTATTTATGTTACGTGTGTACTACTGTGCTAATAAATTATGTATATTACAAAACATATACAGAAATGTAAAATGTAAAGAGATCAATTAAAGATAAAAGAAACTATTTTAAATATCTTGCTAATGATAATGTCATTAAAACAATCTCAAGATGCAATACTCCCTTAAGGAGAAATTTAACATGAGTATTAGGGAATGTGAATCCATAATTCAAGCAGTCTTCTTGATAACTAATTTTATTAGCCCGGTTCTTGTCAGTTTTGATTAGATCATCATGGATCTTCCTTTGTAACATGGCTCACCAATAACTCCTTCTAGGAATAGAGAACTGTTAACTCTGACATCTTGTTTTTTGCTTGAGCTTGTCTTCTAATGATCCTCGATCCATGTTTTCCTTTTGTTTTGTTTTGTTTTTTTTGGTTTGTTTGTTTTTTCTGAAAATTTTAAAGCAATGTATCCTATTTAATGAAGGTTAGGTTAGCTTAGTTAAAACTAGATAATGCAATTCATAAATCCAGTTAACCAGGTACATTAATTGTGATATGTTGAAAGCTACTGAACAAGTGAAGGCACCATAATCAGTCATTCTAGGCCGTTGAAATCTCTTGCCTGAGATATGCAGGGCAGTACCAGTGTCAGTCATATATTAAAAACTGTGAAGAATACAATTCTTTTCGCCTTGTTTATGGTTTCCTTTGCTGTGCAAAAGCTTTGAAGTTTCATTAGGTCCCATTTGTTCATTTTTCTTTTCATTTCTCTAGGAGGTAGGAGGTCAAAAAGGATCTTACTGTGATTTATGTCATAGAGTGTTCTGCCTATGTTTTCCTCTAACAGTTTGATTGTGTCTGGCCTTACATTTAGGTCTTTAATCCATTTTGAGTTTATTTTTGTGTACAGTGTTAGGGAGTGTTCTAATTTCATTCTTTTACATGTAGCTGTCCAGTTTTCCCAGCACCACTTATTGAAGAGGCTGTCTTTTCTCCACTGTATATTCTTGTCTCCTTGATCAAAGATACGGTGACCATGTGTGCGTGGGTTTATCTCTGGGGCCTTCTATCCTGTCCCGTTGGTCTATATTTCTGTTCTTGTGCCAGTACCATACTGTCTTGATTACTGTAGCTTTGTAGTATAGTGTGAAGTCAGAGAGCCTGATTCCTCCAGTTCCGTTTTTCTTTCTCAAGATTGCTTTGGCTATTCGGGGTCTTTTGTGTTTCCATACAAATTGTGAAATTTTTTGTTCTAGTTCTGTGAAAAATGCCACTGGTAGTTTGATAGGGATTGCACTGAATCTGTAGAGTGCTCTGGGTAGTAGAGTCATTTTCACAATGTTGATTCTTCCAATCCAAGAACATGGTATATCTCTCCATCTATTTGTATCATCTTTAATTTCTTTCATCAGTGTCTTATAATTTTCTGCATACAGGTCTTTTGTCTCCTTAGGTAGTCTTATTCCTAGATATTTTATTCTTTTTGTTGCAATGGTAAATGGGAGTGTTTTCTTAATTTCATTTTCAGATTTTTCATCATTAGTGTATAGGAATGCCCTTCTGTCTCCACACTGGTAGCCACTAGTTTGTTTTCTGTATCTATGAGTCTGTTTCTGTTTTGTTATATACATTCTTTTGTTTCACTTTTTTAGATTCCACATATAAGTAAGAGCAAACAGTATTTCTCTTTCTCTGTCTGACTTTTTTCAGTAAGGATAATACTCTCTGGGTCCATCCATATGACGAGTTTTATGAAGAGCTAAGGTGTCAGAATTGACATTTTGCAAAAGAAGCTGTGGAAGGCTGGTGGCTTTATGGAAAGGGAGGGAGGGATCAAGAGAGAAGAGAAGTGAGGAAGAGAAACAGTATCTTTTCTGTTTCAACCTTCAGTAGGAACTAAATTTATAGTAAGATGATATTTGCACTTTAACATAAAACTCAATGTTCTAGCATTTAACCGTATGGACAAAACTCACTTTGTTAATAAATGGAAATAGGTATAAATTTCATGGCCATATCAATTTTTAAACATTCACTATGGTTAATTTTCCATCCTCTGAAAGTATGCGTGTGTGTATGTATCTATGTATGTATGTATCTATCTATCTCTGACTCTCTTCTCTATTAACAAAGTTTCGTCTCCTTACAGACAATATTCAGGCTATATTCAGCTTATGTAGCACCCTAACATTTCTCCCTCGGTTGTTTGTTTTTACCACCATCCTTGAATTTTTGTACTACTCCATTTAATGACTGGTTTCTGCCTCTGTCAAAAGTGATGCTGTCAACACCAGGAATCTGGATGCTCATGTCAGTGTGCTGTAATTTTGAGGTGTGAGGCACAGGAATCACTTACAGGCATTCTCTAAACCTCTCTCAGTATCAGATCTCACCTCTTTAAAAAGGGCATACATAGTATGTCAGTCTTGCCCATCTCATGGAATAATTTCTAGAGTTTAATGGGTTAATGCATATGAAAGTACTTTGTGTACTTCAAATTTCTGAAGAGATATATGAATGCCATTATTAATAATATCTGCATATGATGCTGAAATTCTTTGAGACAAATACTTTAATAATCTGGCATAGTTAACTAGTAGACACACTCTTAAATTGATACCTGCCTTATATAAATGTGCATAGGAAACTTTCCATATCTGGAGTTGTGCTGAGAAAAATAAGCACATCTATACAATAAAATAACCCCTTCACTCAACTGTGGATAGAGACTATTTTTGGTCTTGTGAATACATTTGTTTCTCTGGTAATATACACTACATATTACATTTATTCAAATAATCAATATTGTTTTACATATGCTATTTGTCTATATTATTTTCATGAAATATGCTCCTAGAAGAGAATACATTAGTTTCAGTAGTTTAGTACATTATAAAACCATTGTATTGAGTGGACCAGTAATCAACAAATAAGCCTTTTGTCAAAAACTATTAATCTATGTAACTTACATATATTAGTATCAATTAAAATTACATGTATTATCACAAATTTTAAAATAGCATACCCTAAATTGGGTAATATATATGTGTGTGTTTTATACACACACACACACACACACACACACATACACACACACACACAAAACCTCTCATCAGTATTTTGTTAATGTACTTTGAAAATTTCAAATGTTTGTGCAATAGGCTTTGATTTCCATGAAAACCTTTTATGTTTAAAATAAACATTTTCTATTGAGAGAAATTATTTCAGCAGTTGAATTTTAGTAAAATAAATAAATTATAATATTTAATTTAGGTAACACATTGTAGAGGAATATGAACAGAATTTTTAAATTTACATTTTGGGTTAGCTGTGTTTCTAGAACATCTGTTATGCTATTATGACAGGTGTTTATTAATATGGATATATAATCAGATCTCCTGGTTGCTAATAGCTTGGCAATTCAACATCTAAATATTGTCAAAATCCTTGATTATATGTTGAAAACTGTAGGTAATTGATTCAAGGCTGTTTGCCTTGACTAGATTAAAAAATTAAAACTTGTCCTGTGTACTTCCCTTTAGAATCTCAATTTTTTTCTGAAACTTCTAAAACATTTCAGTAATAAGAGCTTGTGAACAAATAAAAGCCTTCTACAAGCCAAGATGTGTCTTGATTCAAATTTCTTTAGGTTATTCATTATACAAACACAAATAAATTATTTTTAATGCCCTGGGCTGGAAGTGAGTTCACAGAGGGGAAATAATGAAGTAATACAGTTCATATACACACACATACACACACACACATATACATACATAAAGAGAAGAGCCTACAGAAAACCTCCTTTTGGGTGCATGAAAGCTCAGATTTTTAAATTAAATTTTCTTAAAATTATTTAATAAATTCTGAGTAACAGAAGTCAACAAGAAGCAATTTAGTTGAATAGCTTCTTTACATCACAGACCCAGAGCTAGAATTTTCCTCTGAATATACAAGGGTATGACACAAATTCCTAGGAAATTTCTGTGCTAATAATATCAAACAGAAATCTTTGCCAGTATGAATCTTGTAACTGTAGATTCTGAAAGTTTAAAAGTTATTTCCTTCTGGCACACTTTAATTCTATCACTTACATGAGAATGTTTGCTTTTTTATCTTTAATGGTTAGGTATGTGTTCTTAGTCGAGTATCAGCACTGCCCAACAGAACTTTCTACAAAAAAGAACATGTTCCCTGTGCTATTCAATATGGTAACCACTAAAATCATTTGAAATGTGTCGTGTGCAGCTAAAAAATGGAATTAATTGTATTAATTTTAATTAATTTATACTTATTTACATAGCCTCACTTGGCTAAGGGCTACTGTGTGGGACAGTGCAGTGATTTAATAAAATTGCTTCATTATAGTTCAGAATAATGCTAAATTACTTGCATAGATACTTGTGCTAGAATTCAATGATTTTTTATGTATGAGAAGGAAAACAATATCAGCATCTAATAGACTAGTGATCTTTCTAGATATTGTTTTGCTGTGGCAGAAATGACGTCACAATGACAATGAACATAGTTCATTAGAGGGTGGATATATTCAGAATGTTTTTCCACATGACCTAGACCAGGAGTTGACAAACTATGGCTGACAAGCCAAGTTCAGCCTACCACCTGTTTTTGTAAATAAAACTTTATGGGAACCAAGCCACACCCATTCATTTATGTACTGTCAGTGACTACTTGTGGGCTACAACTGCAGAGTTGAGTAGTTAAGACTGAGACCATATGACCTGCAAAGCCTAAAATATTTGCTACTTGGCCCTATATGAAAAAGTTTTCCAGCCTCTGTTCTAGATGAATGGTTATGCGATAAATGTTAGGATAAAGTCTCTCTTACGGAGAAGTATGCATAATATATATTATATTTATATGTAATATATAAATATTATAATCTATATAGCAATTCAGCAAGTGAGATGATAAAATCATATATATGTATGATATATATATATAATTAAATATTCAGCAAATAAAAACCTGTTTTCATCCATTTTCATGGTAAATTTGAGGCACAATCATTTATAGCATCTGTTTTCTAATTTAAGAAAAAAAGGTGAGCTAACATGTCTTTGTAAAGAACCTTGGTGATCAGAGAGTACTGGACCTAGAGTGGAATATACGAGTGTATTTCAAACTCATTTTATGGATAATAGCCTAAGAAGTTCTGAGACGCCTAAGGACACACAGAGATAATAACCAGTTAATCAGTACTCATTTATTGAGATACATCTCTTGTATAACCACTCAGTTAAGCCTATGTAGTATGTAGAATTCAGAAACATAGTACTTTAAGAGCTCTGGATACAGCCTTGGAGGGAAACCCTGTGAACTGTCATTGTGACTATGCCATATATGACATATGTCCTCATCTCAATCCAATAGAGAAGAAAGACAGTCTTCAAATTAGATTCCCATCTTGGTTTCTGTAGCGTGTATATTCCATGCTATCAACTGCTATTAGGACACAGAGGAGAGTGGCATGCACAAGGGAAAAATTATGGTCTATCATTTAAGGACACAAACAATTGGCAATCACAGATGACTTTTCTATCTCAGAGGATAGACTCTAATTGCTCAATATAAGCACTCAGATTTTAGACCTCACTTTACTCATAAGTAATTTTGAGTTAGTTTGAAGACTTACACCAAAATAGAAACATGCCCCTTTGGATTACATTACAATCGTCTGAAAAGCAAGTCTAATTGCATTGAAATTTATTTAAAGAATTCCATTCACTGTTAGGAAAAATCCTTGAATTAAAATTTACTTTCTGACCTCAATAGAACTGGTACTTATTTTTTCTGTCTTTTTATAGGAAATGTATCATAAAGCAATAGACTTCTACTCAAATATAATCTGAAATTTGGCATAAATTATAATTTGGTATAAATTTCAAAGTAAGACATAATGGCATTACTTTCATTAGGGACTTTCATTAAAACTTTATATATGAGTTTCTGGAAGGTGTGGAAGAAAGCAGTTATAAATTCAAATTAATGTATAATGGTAGAAAAGGGTATTTCAAATTCTGCATTGGTAGAGCCTTTAACCTAACCAGAAAACCATCTGGTTTTCACTAACCAGATGTTTAAATAAAAATTAATATCACAACTTAGGATTTTTTGTCTCTTCTTTCTGTCTAACAGTATAGATCTTAGGTTCATAATACAATTAAAGTGCATAATACAACCTGAGCTTTATAGATGCCTGAACTACATTTTTCTTTTTCAGCAATGTGTATGAATCTAGATCTTTGAATGGATTGTAAAATGCAGACGTACTCAAAAAGAGATCCAATTTCATTACAATTGGATCATTTCAATTACATTACATTGTACTACCAAGAATATTTGAGAATATGCTTCTTACACTTTTCTGAATCACTGTTCTTATTCCTGTGTGATGCCTTATTAGTCCTATGAAATCAAGCAGGTGGGGTTAAAGGTGACAAAAAAGACTTTTATTATTCCAGAGTTAGCTCTGACCACAGCAGCCCACGGAGAGATTCCAAATAAAGCCCTGGATAGCCAATAGTGAGTACTATAAGTAGCAAGCCTTAAAACATTACCTTTTGCATTCTGTTGGAAGAGATAACTAAAGATCTCCATAGATTCTTTAAGTTATTTATATTTACCAAATGAAATACTATTGAAGAAGTTTTATTTGAACTGCAAGCAAAGGTAAAGCAAAGTCACTACAGGTGGTGTTACAGCTGAGAGAATTTAGCTGTTTTACACCATGACAGCGGGTTGATATATTAGGACTAGAGACCTCCAGCAGTGAGAACCTCTGAACCTCTTATGTGTGAATAGGCACATAAACAGGAGACAGTGTGAAGCATCCTAAATACCCCTTAATTATAGTGCCAAACAGAGCAATTGTTATCTGACAAGATGCTATGCATCAAATTTTGGGTTTGACAACCGAGAAAATGGATTTTGTTTGTTGATGCAGTTCAGAATGACATATACATAAGTACTGGGATTTATACTAATTCTCTGAAGAATAATTCATTTTCTCCCAAAGATATACATGATTTGTTCTCATATCTTCTATGCCCTCCTTTATCTTTATTGTACTGATATTATCACGGCTAGGTATATCAAAACACATGTGTTTGGGACAATCTTTTGTATCATCTTAACTCCTTGACCACAGGAGAGGATGACTGGTCCTACAGAGATCTTTTCAATTCTATCCCAGAAACGTGTGACATGACCCAATATCTGTCATATTAGATACAAACTGCAAAAGACAAACACACCCATGGTCCTGGAGCTCAAGTGCTTATCTAACTATATTGGGAAATAAAGTTAATTAAAATATACATACATAAAAATAAAATACGCATACATACACACATTCTTTTACTGGTTGACAAAGAATGAGTGCAGAAGTGTTCAGTATATAAAATAGCCTATGCTGAAACAGCAGAAGTATTTTTATTAACTACTTTTAAGTTTTATTCAATAAAGCACTACACTACTTAATTAATTAGTTTGTAAAGGTTGCAGTTGCATACAAACCATCACATATAAGTATGGATATTATCCAGGTGAACAATGTGGAGGACTTAATATGTCATCAGTATTATTCTAAAAGAAAATACTCAGACACACACAGATAAACATTCAGATTGCTTAATGAGCACAATTAGGACATATATTTTACCAAAGTCATTCTTTATGGGCACTCAAAACTCATGTAGAGCAATTACACTGCAATATGTTTTACTTATTACATAATCAACACTTCTGTTTTGTGTGAAATGTCACATTAAATCTAAAGCCCTGAAGTTCAGTGGCCTTCAGAGAGATATCAACCATTTCTCAAACCATTCACCCTAGAAGGGATATTGAGTTTTTTAAAACAGGAATTATCTTCCCTATCTGTAGAATGAGAGGGTTGCAAAAGATAATCTTGTAGGACCTTCTAGGTCTTAGATCTTATAATTTTATGTCTTTTTCCCTTTCAATAAATAATTCCTCAGAATTAAATAGACTACACATTTGTCTTAAAAAAATTATACATTATAGTGATGATAATCAATCATATTTATATTTATAAATGAAAAATATTTATTTTCTGTATTAGTTATAAAGCAAACATGTTTTCATTTTCAGCTATCTGAAACCAGTTAGGAAGACAGCTGCACAGATGATCGACCATATGGCATTAAAAAATATATAACCAAGACAGACATGAAACATTTTATATTTTAACCAAACTGCTAAACTAACTCATGAAAATGTCATATATTACCTATTTAGCTGAGAATTTTATTGTAAAGGAATTATGTCATAATTTAAAATAAACAGAGGACCAACCATTCTATTTTATGATTACTCCTCAAATTTTTTAAAAAAGATGAATTATCTTTCATCTACATTCAGTTATAGCTTCATACAATTATATGTGGGAATATATAAATATCTATAATTATATGAAAATGACTCAATCAGCTCTATGAGTAGTATTTACACAGAAGGCATGATGGGGAATATAATCAGTAGAGGTAAATACATAGAATTTTTAGGTAGATCAGTAATTCTCAAACTATCTTCCACTGAGGTGTCCAAGGATATAGAGAGTAGAAGTGAAGAGCTAGAAAGGATGCCAAATTTGGAAGACCTCATGCCTCTCACTACAGCAGCCCCTAGTTTATCTTCCTCTGTTTGTACTTGTATGATGTAGTTGTATCTATGGTTCTGATTTTTCAAAAGATCCCAAATACTTTAGAAAATTAAAAGAAAAATCTGTGATAGTGAAATACTTTAATACTATATTAAATGATCTAAATAAACACAGGACTACGAAAAAAAAAAAAAGGAAGAAAATGAGAAAAAGGGAGTAACTGATAAAAGCCCAGGGGAAACAGACATTTAAAGAAAAGATGCAAACATAATAAATATATTTAAAAATTTGTTAGTATAATTTGATGGTACTGTACTTCCCATGTCTATAAAATGAATAAGGTAAGAAAGGAACTTTGATTATTTTGTCATATGTCTGCCTGGAAATGGAAATATTTTAGCATAGTTATTAGCCCATTAGTCCTTTAGTTTTTCCTCCATTTTATCTCTGTAGTATTGTAATTAACACAATATTACATTCACTATAGATCTGAGAGCAACTTATTTTCTGTAGGGGAGTTGCAGTGGAAATAGATTGAGTTATCCAATCATACTGGATTTTCAAGCATTCCAAATTTAATAAAGATAAGACATTTACTTCAAAACTATTCTTCCCTCCATTGCAAAATTCTCAGCAGAAAAATAGTTGAATATGATTTTATATATTTCAATCGTGTCAATAAAAATGGCAAATGACATCAAAACCAATTCCACGATAATTTCAAAGCTTCTAAGACCAATTTTTATTTGGAAGGAAGGCATAGTCTGCACACATCTATCCCAGAAGGTTAAGTGCAAAATTTCAGGAGTATAGACTTGGGCTGAAAGAAAATGGAGGAAGGCTTTGCCTAATGGAAAAGAGGGAGGGGGTAGCACATGCTAGTTACTGAGTTGCTCTGGGAAAAGTCATCTCATTTGACCAGACCAGAGAATTTCTACAGCAGAGCGCTGAAGAAAGAAATAGGACAATATGTAAGGACCAGATCTGGAAATCTGGGAATGCTGACATGTCTGGGACAACTCTATTCTTGCCACTCTTCAACAAAAACTAAACATGTCTACAGAGTAAAGAAATGGTGTTAAATATTTAAGCAGCATTAACTTCTCTTTCAATATAGCCAGTAAACTCTCTGATGCTCAAAGAGCACTGGCTGGCCTCAGGGGTGATTTTCCAGTTGACTGGGTCTTCCATATGCTCTCAGGAGTGTGGTTCCTAAGTCTAAACACTTGATAATGATCTGAATTTTACTCATCGTTAATCACTGCCCCTTTCTTGACCCTCTCTGCCTGACCACCAGTAGCTATTAAATTTCTCCTTTCTCTGCCCATTTAATCTTCACTTTCTTAAATATTTTTATGGCTGTGATCTCTCTATTTCTCAAGGACATTACTTAAAGATAGAAAGTCTGGTCTACATATTTTTTTGTATAGTCCCAAACACAAGGATTGTGAATGCTCAAACACTGTCAATAATTAGTCTGATTATATCAAACCTAATGCAATAATTTAAAAGGCTGAATTTATCTACTCCCTTCATATGCTGGAAAATCAGTGTTATTAAGGAAAAATATAGATAAATTTCTCATAAGAGGATTGCCAAACTGGAGGAAATTGTAACAATTATCTACTGGCAATTTGTGTTTGACATTATTCTGTGTAATTTGAAATGTGAATTATTGCCTTAAGTACTCATAATAGTACTTTGAAAAGAGTTTACATTAAGACTAACTTGAGGAATCTGTAAATAGCACTATGTTGAAAACAAGTAGTGAATGTTGGCAGAATTCTTATTCACTGATCCACTCCTATTTGCATTATTTATAAGATACTAATTGGACTCTAAAAGAGATGCTAAATATGGTACTCCACAAGAGCTCTAATTTAATAAAGATCAAATAACAAATATTCATAAAGCTCTCAAATTTGAAAGATTCCATACTTGATAAACCACAATATTAGTGACTAAAATTGAGAAAAATAAAAGATTAAATGAAAATAAAAAATATTTTAGCTTGACTGAATGACTACTTTAACTGACATGCTTTTCTCAAAATAATCTGGAAATTCTATATATAGTACCTTTGCTGTTTTCTGTTAGATGATGTCTTTCATAAAAGTGAGGAGTTAATTTTTTTTTTTTAAATCAGGGATTTTTTTAATAATTGTGTTTATTTTTACTTGTTGACAGTTTGCTTTATTTATTTATTTATGGCTGTGCTGGGTCTTCGTTTCTGTGCGAGGGCTTTCTCTAGTTGTGGCAAGCGGGGGCCACTCTTCATCGCGGTGCGCGGGCCTCTCACTCTCGCGGCCTCTCTTGTTGTGGAGCACAGGCTCCAGATGCGCAGGCTCAGTAGTTGTGGCTCACGGGCCCAGCTGCTCCGTGGCATGTGGGATCTTCCCAGACCAGGGCTCGAACCCGTGTTCCCTGCATTAGCAGGCAGATTCTCAACCACTGCGCCACCAGGGAAGCCCCAGGAGTTAATTTTTGACCTTGAATTTCCCTGGTGATATGTTCAACCTTCATCTGCTGGGTTCTTCTTACTTTTACACTACCCTCCCCAAATAAATAGCAAACATAGACTCTCCAGGAGCTCTGAACAAAAGTCATATTCCAAAAATGAATAATGTATGTAATTATCCTCAACCTATATGCAAAGTACAAGGTTGAGGAGAACTTCTCTTTTGCTTTAATGAAAGACAGCTCTGCTCATGACCCTCTTCAAACTCTTCAGTGTAAACATTTGCTGAGAAAAGTATTCATGGTTCTATGACCTGTGATGCATTAAAAATTACATGACAGTAACTATTTTAGAAAGGAAGGGAAAAGGGGACTGTGCTTGTCCCACATACACATGCCTTACCAACAGCACAGCACCCAGTGACAAGCATATGATCTGATATTAAACACACATACACACCTCAAAAGCAAGCAGGCTTCTTAGCAAGGCATACAAGATTATTTACCATCTGGGCTCCACCTATCCAGCCACACCCTGCCATATGCAACCATTCCTCACCACACATATATTACGCCAACTATATGTACTCCTTTATCCTTATGTGCCCTTGCATTTTAATCTCTGTCATTCTGTTTCCTTAGCCTATAATCTCCTTCCTCCCTTGTCCACCTGGAGTCCCAATTCATTTTTTGGCATCAAATGTTTAATGTCCACCTCTTCTCTAAAAAATAAGTGGATAGGACCTTCAAGATGGTGGAGGAGTAGGACGTGGAGATCGCCTTCCTCCACACAAATACATCAAAAATACATCTACAAGTGGAACAACTCCTACAGAACACCTACTGAACGCTGGCAGAAGACCTCAGACCTCCCAAAAGGCAAGAAACTACCCATGTACCTGGGTAGGGCAAAAGAAAAAAGAAAAAAAAGAGACAAAAGAATATGGACAGGACCTGCACCCGTGAGAGGGAGCTGTGAAGGAGGAAAGGTTTCCACACACCACGAAGCCCCTTCGCGGGAGGAGACTGCGGGTGGCAGAGGGGGAAAGCTTTGGAGCCACGGAAGAGAGCGCAGCAACAGGGGTGTGGAGGGCAAAGTGGAGAGATTCCTGCACAGAGGATGGGAGCCGACCAGCACTCACCAGCCCAAGAGGCTTGTCTGCTCACCCTCCAGGGCGGGTGGGGCTGGGAGCTGAGGCTCGGGCTTCAGAGGTCAGATCCCAGGGAGAGGACTGGGATTGGCGGCGTGAACACAGCCTGAAGGGGGCTAGTGTGCCAAGGCTAGTCAGGAGGGAGTCTGGGAAAAAGTCTGGAACTGCCTAAGAGGCAAGAAACCATTGTTTCAGGGTGTGCAAGGAGAGGGGATTCAGAGCACCACCTAAATGAGCTTCAGAGATGGGTGCAAGCCACAGCTATCAGTATGGACACCAGAGACGGGCATGAAATGTTAAGGTTGCTGCTGCAGCCACCAAGAATCCTGTGTGCAAGCACAGGTCACTATCCACACCTCCCCTCCCAGGAGCCTGTGCAGCCCGCCACTGCCAGGGTCCCGAGATCCAGGGACAACTTCTCTGGGAGAACACACAGTGCTCCTCAGGCTGTTGCAATGTTACGCCAGCCTCTGCCACTGCAGGCTCGCCCCGCATTCTGTACCCCTCCCTCTCCCCGGCCTGAATGACAAGACACTTTAATCAGCTGCTCCTTTAACTCCCTCCTGTCTGGGAGAAGAACAAACGCCAGAGGTCAACCTACATGCAGAGGCGGGGCCAAATCCAATGCTGAACCCAGGAGCTGTGCGAACAAAGAAGAGAAAGGGAAGTTTCTCCCAGCAGCCTCAGGAGCAGCAGATTAAATCTCCACAATCAACTTCATGTACCCTGAATCTGTGGAATACCTGAATAGACAATGAATCATTCCAAAATTGAGGCGGTAGACTCTGGGAGCAACTGTAGGCTTGGGGTTTGCTTTCTGCATCTAATTTGTTTCTGGTTTTACGTTTATCCTAGTTTAGTATTTACAGCTTACTATCATTGGTAGATTTGTTTATTGATTTGGTTACTCTCTTCCTTTTTGTTTTTATATACATGTATATCTTTTCCTTTTTGTGAGTGTGTATGTGTATGCTTCTTTGTGTGATTTTGTCTGTATAGCTTTGTTTTAACCATTTGTCCTGGGGTTCTGCCTGTCCTTTTTTCCTTTTTTTTTAGTATAGTTTTTAGCACTTGTTATCATTGGTGGATTTCTTTATTGGTTTGGTTGCTCTCTTCTTTCTTTTTATTTTTTATTACCTTTTAATTTTTAATAATATTTAAAAAAATTTTTATTTTAATAACTTTATTTTATTTTATAATATTTTATTTTCCTTCTTTCTTTTTTCTACTCCATCTTCTTCCAAGCCATGTGGCTGACGGGGTCTTGGTGCTCCAGCCGGGTGTCAGGCCCAAGTCTCTGAGGTGGGAGAGCCGAATTCAGGACACTGGACCACCAAAGACTTCCTGACCCCATGTAATATCAAACAGCAAAGTCTCTCCTGGAGATCTCCATCTCAATGCTAAGACTGAGGTCCCCTCAATGACCAGCAAGCAACAGTGCTGGACACCCCATACCAAACAACTAGCAAGACAGGAACACAACCCCACGCATTAGCAGAGAGGCTGCCTAAGATCATAATAAGTTAACAGACATCCCAAAACACACCACTGGACGTGGTCCTGCCCACCACAAAGACAAGATCCAGCCTCATCCACCAGAACACAGGCACCAGTCCCCTCCACCAGGAAGCCTACACAACCCACTGAACCAACCTTACCCACAGGGGGCAGATGCCAAAAACAATGGGAACTACGAACCTGCAGCCTGCGACAGAGACAAAGAAATACACAGCAGACGAAGGAGAAAGGTAAAATCCCACCAGAACAAACAAATGAAGAGGAAATAGGCAGACAACCTGAAAAAGAACTGAGTAATGATAGTAAAGATGATCCAAAATCTTGGAAATAGAGGGGAGAAAATACAAGAAATGGTTAACAAGGACACAGAAGAAATAAAGAACAAACAAACAATGATGAACAACACAATAAGTGAAATTAAAAATTCTCTAGAAGGAATCAATAGCAGAATAACTGAGGCAGAAGAATGGATAAGTGACCTGGAAGATAAAATAGTGGAAATAACTACTGCAGAGTATAATAAAGAAAAAAGAATAAAAAGAATTGAGGACACTCTTAGAGACTTCTGGGACAACATTAAATGCACCAACATTCGAATTATAGGGGTCCCAGAAGAAGAAGAGAAAAGAAACGGGACTGAGAAAATATTTGAAGAGATTATAGTTGAAAACTTCCCAAATATGGGAAATGAAAGAGTCAAACAAGTCCAGGAAGCACAGAGAGTCCCATACAGGATAAATCCAAGGAGAAACACGCCAACACATATTAATCAAACTACCAAAAATTAAATACAAACAAAAAATTTTAAAAGCAGCAAGGGAAAAACAACAAATAACATACAGGGGAATCCCCATAAGGTTAACAACTGATCTTACAGCAGAAACTCTGCAAGCCAGAAGGGAGTGGCAGGACATATTTAAAGTGATGAAAGGGAAAAACCTACAACCAAGATTACTCTACCCAGCAAGGATCTCATTCAGATTTGACAGAGAAATTAAAACCTTTACAGACAAGCAAAAGCTAAGAGAATTCAGAACCACAAAACCAGCTTTACAACAAATGCTAAAGAAACTTCTCTAGGCAGGAAACACAAGACAAGGAAAAGACCTACAATAACAAAACCAAAACAATTAAGAAAACGGTAATAGGAACATACATATCAATAACTACCTTAAACGTAAATGGATTAAATGCTTCAAGCAAAAGACACAGACTGGCTGACTGGATACAAAAACAAGACCCATATATATGCTGTCTACAAGAGACCCACTTCAGACCTAGGGACACATACAGACTGAAAGTGAGGGGATGGAAAAAGATATTCCATGCAAATGGAAATCAAAAGAAAGCTAGAGTAGCAATTCTCATTTCAGACAAAATAGACTTTAAAATAATGACTATTACAAGGGATAAAGAAGGACACTACCTAATGATCAAGGGATCAATCCAAGAAGAAGATATTACAATTGTAAATATTGATGCACTCAACATAGGAGCACCTCAATATTTAAGGCAAATGCTAACAGCCGTAAAAGGGGAAATTGACAGTAATAGAACCACAGTAGGGGACTTGTAACACCCCACTTTCACCAAAGGACAGATCATCCAAAATGAAAATAAACAAGGAAACATATGTTTTAAGTGACACATTAAATTAGATGGACTAAACTGATATTTACAGGACATTCCAACCAAAACCAACAGAATACACTTTCTTCTCAAGTGCTCATGGAACATTCTCCAGGATAGATCATATCTTGGGTAACAAATCAAGCTTTGGAAAATTTAAGAAAATTGAAATCGTATCAAATATCTTTTCTGACCACAGCGCTATGAGACAAGATATTAATTACAGGGAAAAAATCTGTAAAAAATATAAACACATGAGGTTAAACAATACACTAATCAATAACCAAGAGATCACTGAGGAAATCAAAGAGGAAATCAAAAAATACCTAGAAACAAATGACAATGAAAACACGATGACTGAAAACCTATGGGATGCGGCAAAAGCAGTTCTAAGAGGGACGTTTATAGCAATACAATCCACACTCAAGAAACAAGAAACACCTCAAAGAAACAACGTAAACTTATACATAAAGCAATTAGAGAAAGAAGGAAAAAAACCCCCCAAAATTAGCAGAAGGAAAGAAACCATAAAGATCAGATCAGAAATAAATGAAAAAGAAATGAAGGAAACAATAGAAAAGATCAATAAAACTAAAAGCTGCTTCTTTGAGAAGATAAATAAAATTGATAAACCTTTAGCCAGACTCATCAAGAAAAAAGGGAGAAGACTCAAAACAACAGAATTAGAAACAAAAAAGGAGAAGTAACAACTGACGCTGCAGAAATACAAAGGACAAATGAGAGATTACTACAAGCAACTATATGCCAATAAAATGGACAACCTGGAAGAAATGGACACATTCTTAGAAATGCACAACCTTCCAAGACTGAAACAGGAAGAAACAGAAAATACTAACAGACCAATCACAAGCACTGAAATTGAGACTGTGATTAAAGTTCTTCCAAAAAACAAAAGCCCTAGACCAGATGGCTTCACAGGAGAATTCTATTAAATATTTAGAGAAGAGCTAACACCCATCTTTCTCAAACTCTTCCAAAATATAGCAGAGGGAGGAACACTCCCAAACTCATTCTATGAGGCCACCATCACCCTGATACCAAAACCAGACAAAGATGTCACAAAGAAAGAAAACTACAAGCCAATATCACTGATGAACACAGATGCAAAAAACCTCAACAAAATACTAGCAAAGAGAATCCAACAGCATATTAGAAGGATCATACACCCTGATCAAATGGGGTTTATCCCAGGAATGCAATGATTCTTCAATATATGCAAATCAATCAATGTGATAAACCATATTAACAAATTGAAGGAGAAAAACCATATGATCATCTCAATAGATGCAGAGAAAGCTTTTGACAATATTCAACACCTCTTTATAATAAAAGCCCTCCTGAAAGTAGGCAGAGAGGGAAGTGACCTCAACATAATAAAGGCCATAAATGAAAAACCCACAGCCAACATTGTTCTCAATAATGAAAAACTGAAACCCCACTAAGATCAGGAACAAGACAAGGTTGCCCACTCTTACCACTATTATTCAACATAGTTTTGGACGTTTTAGCCACAGCAATCAGAGAAGAAAAATAAAAGGAATCCAAATCGGAAAAGAAGAAGTAAAACTGTCAGTGTCTGCAGATGACATGATTCTGTACATAGAGAATCCTAAAGATGCTACCAGAAAACTACTAGAGCTAATCAATGAAATTGGTAAAGTAGCAGGACACAAAATTAATGCACAGAAATCTCTTGCATTCCTATACAGTAATGATGAAAAATCTGAAAGTGAAATTAAGAAAACACTCCCATTTACCACTGCAACAAAAAGAATAAAATACCTAGGAATAAACCTACCTAAGGACACAAAACACCTGTATGCAGAAAACTATAATACACTGATGAAAGAAATTAAAGATGATACAAACAGATCGAGAGATATACCATGTTCTTGGACTGAAAGAATCAACATTGTGAAAATGACGATACTACCCAAAGCAATCTGCATATTCAATGCAGTCCCTATCAAACTACCACTGGCAGTTTTCACAGGAGTAGAACCAAAAATTTCACAATTTGTATGGAAATACAAAAGATCCCAAATAGCCAAAGCCATTTTGAGAAAGATAAACGGAGCTGGAGGAATCAGGCTCCCTGACTTCAGACTACACTACAAAGCTACAGTAATCAAGACAGTACGGTACTGGCACAAAAACAAAAATATAGATCAAGGGAACATGATAGAGAGCCCAGAGATAAACCCATGCACATATGGCCACCTTATTTTTGATAAAGGAGGCAAGAATATACAGTGGAGAAAAGAGAGCCTCTTCAGTAAGTGGTGCTAGGAAAACTGGACAGCTATATGTAAAAGAATAAAATTAAAACACTCCCTAACACCATACACAAAAATAAACTCAAAATGGATTAAAGACCTAAATGTAAGGTCAGGTACTATAAAACTGTTAGAGGAAAACATAGGCAGAACACTCTATGACATAAATCACAGCAAGATCCTTTTTGACCCACCTCCTAGAGAAATGGAAATAAAAACAAAAATAAACAAATGGGACCTAACGAGACTTAAAAGCTTTTGAACAGCAAAGGAAACCATAAACAAGACAACCCTCAGAATGGGAGAAAATATTTGCAAACAAAGCAACTGACAAAGGATTAATCTCCAAAATATACAAGCAGCTCATGCAGCTCAATATTAAAAAAACAAATAGCCCAATCCAAAAATGGGCAGAAAACCTAAACAGACATTTCTCCAAAGAAGATACATAGATTACCAACAAACACATGAAAGGATCCTCAACATTACTAATCATTAGAGAAATGCAAATCAAACTACAATGAGATATCACCTCATACTGGTCAGAATGGCCATCATCAAAAATCTACAAACAATAAATTCTGGAGATGGTGTGGAGAAAAGGGAACCTTCTTGCAGTGTTGGTGGGAATGTAAATTGATGCACCCACTATGGAGAACAGTATGGAGGTTCCTTAAAATACTAAAAACAGAACTACCATACAACCCAGCAATCCCACTACTGGGCATATACCCTGAGAAAACCATATTTCAAAAAGAGTCATGTACCACAATGTTCATTGCAGCTCTATTTACAATAGCTAGGACATGGAAGCAGCCTAAGTGTCCATCAACAGATGAGTGGATAAAGAAGATGTGGCATATATATACAATGGAATATTACTCAGCCTTAAAAAAGAAATGAAATTGATTTATTTGTAGTGAGGTGGATAGACCTAGAGACTGTCATACAGAGTGAAGTAAGTCAGAGAGAGAGAAACAAATACCGTATGCTAACACATATATATGGAATCTAAAAAGAAAAAAAAAAGGTTCTGATGGGGACAGGACAGGAATAAAGACGCAGACATAGAGAATGGACTTGAGGACATGGAGAGGGTGAAGGGTAAGCTGGGACGAAGGGAGAGAGTGGGATGAACATATATACACTACCAAATGTAAAACAGATAGTGGGAAGCAGCCATATAGCACAGGGAGATCAGCTCGGTGCTTTGTGACCACCTAGAGGGGTGGGATGGAGACACAAGTGGGAGGAGATATGGGGATATATGTACACATATAGCTGATTCACTTTGTTATACAGCAGAAACTAACACACCATTGTAAAGTGATTATACTACAATAAAGATGTTAATAAATAAACAAATAAGAATAAAAATGGGATTAATATGTGAGGATAAAAAAGTAAATAAATAAAAAATAAATGGACCTCCCCAAAACAATATTACTCTCTCATTGTTCTCCCATAGCACTTAGAACAGAACATAACCAGCTCTTTTGTTGTTGATTTGAATAATATATTTGCTTCTTTGCTATAATTTGAATACCTCAGAGTCTGGGTCACAGTCTTTTGACTGTCTCTAGTACTTAGAACAGAGCATGAACTATGTGCTTAATAAATGTTTTAAGAAAGGCTTTCACCAACCACTGTTGTCTATGTTTGCTTAAAATCTTAACCCAGAAAAACAATGTTGAAACAAGCATTAAAATAGCTTTCAGGAGCTTATGACATTACTATTTTTTCTTATGTTGCAACAGAATAATAAGTTACAACTTTGCATTTAAAAAGTATTTTTGCCAAATACAGAGAGCTTTTGAACTTGGTACTTCGTCAGCATTAACAACTGATGAGTTTAAAGTAGCAAACAGAGAGACAATATTTGAAGCAGGATGTTGACTCATATTGACATCTGCAAATTTTGACTTAATGACCTGGCTTCTCTATTTCCAGTAATGAAAGAGATGGAGGCGATGTATACCACTTTCTTACTACAGAAATAAAGGTATCAGGCAACTTAACTAAAATATACCTACGAATGTTACAACAAATTTTACTTTAAAAATACCAGCACAAATGTGTTCAGTGATGAAATGTTGCTTTAATAAGGAATCTGAGTTCTCCCCAGATGTATTATCAAATTGCTTCCTGAAGCCTTTCTAGCCTCACTTCCTCACTTGTAAAATGAGAAGATGGACTACAGGAACATTTAGGCCTCCTAAATATTTGAAATCTAACACTTGATAAGATAACTTACACAATAACTGAATTGCTAAATCACTGCTACAGTCTCCAAAAAGCCCTCTTTCAGAAAAAATCACAAGTATTTACATAGTTAGAAAAACCTCCAGACCCTACATGTACCTTGTTCCACTAAATTTTAATCAAGTCAAGTTTATGGTGACTATTTAGAAACACTTCTCACAAATGGAATAGAATTAGATTTCTTTTCAGTAGCATAATTTGGTTCAGTAAGAATCAAAGATATGCACCTATTCTAATCATTTGAAAAACTGATGAGAAGTTTAAAAAAAAAAAAAGACTTTGCCCAAAGCCATTGAGACAGTTTCCCAGATTGATAAGTGGTATGAAAATGCCCATACTTTGGTGTATGAGCCTTTTAACAAAATAATACCATCCTCTGTAAAGATGGACTCTATCAATGTATAGTTCATAAAATCTATATATTACATATTCTTTCATGAACAAATCAAAATAAGAAACAATCGTCAAACTCTATCTCCCAGGCAACATATTAGTTCAACACTAAGCTATCTGATAATGTAAACAATGGCCAAATTAAGAAGTGGAACATATGCTTGCAGAGATGAGTAGCAGATTTGGGAAGCTAATTAAAGACTGATTCAAATGATGAAACTAATCTATGACTAGCCTGAGATAGACCAAGACAAGTTTCATGAATGAGTAAAAGTAGCACAAGTTAAGTGACTTAAGATTCAGTGTTCCAGACAGCAAAAGACTATGTCCTCTGTAGCAGCATCTGGCTTGATAATACATCATGGCCTGAGGAGAGAGACTGCTGATTTGACACAGATCACCATTTCTAAACCACAGACACAGTAATGCTCCTAACAGTAATAGCATCATCTCTTACGGGTTTGTTTGGGGGTTTTTTTGCATTTTTCTTTTTATTTTTTTTGGAGTATAGCTGATTTACAATGCTGTGTTTAGTTTCTGCTGTACAGCAAAGTGAGTCAGTTATACATACACCCATATCCACTCTTTTTTAGATTCTGTTCCCATATAAGTCATTACAGAGTATTGAGTAGAGTTCCCACTGCTATTCGGTAGGTTCTTATTAGTTATCTATTCTATATGTAGTAGTGTATATATGTCAGTCCCAATCTCCCAATTAATCCCTCCATTCCTTTCCCCGCCGGTCTCTTATGTTTTTAAATGCTAAATCTACTAGTGATAGTTTTGTATCCAGTTGAATGCTTTCGTTAACACTGTCAAGAGGCTAATATTGGCTTCTTCAAGAAAGCCTTTTATTTTGTGAAAGAAATATAGAAAATACTGCCAATGTCCATCATGTTACATGCCCTGTTTTTGTTTGTCTGCTGTTGCACACAGCACACACACTCCAATGTGAACTGGAGACGTTAATTCAGTTGGGTAGAGCACTGGGTTAATGAGGACAAGGTCACAGATTTTATCCCCTTTCAGCCCAGTTAACTTGGCAGAGAAAAACCTTGCTACACAAGCTACAGCTGTTATTTCATCAAGCCCAATTGTAAATGCACAGTGTGGGTAATGGCAGAGGGGATCAAAACAACCCACCCACCCAGTCTCCTAGAAAACAATACCAAATGCGTGTGGTTCAAGTTAGCAATTGTGTATTTTATTTAAATGACACCATTTTTTTTTCAGATTTTGCTGGGCTCTGAATACTGATGGAAGATCTAAGTTCAGAAAAACTTGTTTTACATCACTGAATGTGTTCTTGCACATGATCTACTGTCTGTTTCAGGTGGTTCGTCCACCTGCAATGAAGGAATAATTCATACATCCTAAGCTGCAGAATTCAACTTTCATCAGGCAGAAATGGTGATTTCCAAGGGTATAATTATGTAAAATGGAATACATTTTCTGAGTCTCAGATGTAGAGGAGGATTTTCAGCAATGGAATATGCTGAACTACACTAATAACAGGCATTCTGCTACCTAAGCATTATGAGTAGGAGACATCCTGTTTCATGAAGAGAATCATGGTTTTAAAGTATCTATGTGGCAGATTAGCATATCAGCTGTAAAAAAGATTCTGCACAATTATGCCAATGTTAGAAGCAACCCACACTAGTCAATTGTACGTGTGTGTGCCAGGACACACACACACACACACACACACACACACACACACACACACACACACTTAGATCAAAAGTCAAAATGTGAGTTCCATCATCTAATATTAATCTATATTATATCTCCCTTATGAGCCTCCTATCAAATTTGTGAGACTTTATCATTAACGATCTTTAAAATCTGATAGACTCAAATCTTGAAAGTGAAGTAAACTAGCTCCTTCTGATTTCTAGTTCTGCTGATGAATGTCTGTGTAATCCTACTTACATGTGCTTTATGTGAAGGACTATGGCATCTGCTTTATGTAGGAGAAAATAAAAACAAATTGGCTCAACATACAAGTCATTTTACAGATCCCTATACACCTACATTCCAAAAAGACTTTTCATATTAACTTTTACTTTAGTAAAGGTATTTTCACTGAGTTAGGCTCTATTATTCCTAAACTTTGTGGCTTGCTCTTACAGTTACTTTCAATTGATTTCTAAAGAACAGAAAAGGAAAGGCACACATTTAAAAATTCTACCTCAACAAAGTAAAGTATCAGAATCATTAGACTCTTCAGGAATATCTGCAGAATGATAAAAGTCAAGAAGCCTTCTTCAAGTGAAACATGAAAGTGTTAAAAATTTAGCATTCTATTAGACCCTGTTTGACTGATAAATACTTTCCCCTCTATCTCTGTCCCCTAGAATGCTGAGCACCAAACTCTGTTTAGAGTTTCTCTTTTTTAATATTATTGTTTTCATCTTGCTCATTTATTAAGTAATTTCACAAGTCTATTTGCATTACCTCGTTAGCAATGCAGACACAAGATTTGGAAATCATACAGTAAGTCAGAAGAGAATCAGTTTAAGGGCTTTGATTGTTGGGCTCCAGTTATCAGAGGTAACATGATTACTGTAAGAAAACGGTGCTTCTAGGTGATATTTGTAAAGTTCTAACAATAATACTGATCCTGTATTAGCATTTCTATGTTTTTTCCTTTCTGTTGAGTTCAGTTTTGTTTTGTTACTCCAAACATTGGTATATGCTAAGAAAAATAAAGTGAAACAAATAGGTATTATGAAAATTAATAAAGAGAAACCTTACTAAAATGCAGTTGGGAGGCTGGAATGGGGAGCTCTCATGCAGTGCTATTTGATGTCAATTACAGAAAGAATTGTCAATTACAGACCCCAACAGAAGAATCATTAATAGGAAAGAATCATTAATTACAGACCTGTCCAATTTATACAGGAAAAAAAAATGTGCATTGCATCTCCCACAAAAAACTGACTATCCAGCAACTGATACAATGAGAAACCATCACCACCCTGAACTTTCACTTTTCTCCAATGGACTTCCATTCTTTCAAAACAACCCCTCCCAACTTCCACCTTTTACTCTATAAAACAGTGTCTCTCTCCTTTGTTTATTGGACTTGCCTATATTATTTTGTTGTGATTTGCTCACCTCGCATTCTCTGCTATTCCCAAATAAATCCATTTTTGCTGGTAAAATAACCATTTTATTTTGAAGGTCAACAGTACACAAGTCCAGAAATTTTAAAGACTATCTTACTAATCTTTGTAATTTTTTTCCTCTTTTCAATTGAAATATAGTTGATTTCCAATATTATATTAGTTTCAGGTGTACAATATAGTGATTCAAAATTTTTGTAGATTATACTCCATTTAAAGGTATTATAAACTACTGGCTATATTCCTTGTGCTGTACAATATATCTTTGCAGCTTATTTATTTTATACAAAGTAGTTTGTATAAACTATGGTTTTATTTTACAAGGCACTGTGGAGCAGAGTTGCAATGTGAAAACAAAACAATGAAATAAAATAACAAAAAAGCTTAAATGTTTATCTCATTTACACGATGCTCCCTCATGAAATAAAACCTTTGAACATGCTATGCCAGGAACATGCTTCCTACCATTTTCACCTTGTTAACTCCTCCTTATACTCAGATCTCTTCATAATTGTCACGACCTTAGGGAAATCTTCTCAACCTCACTATGTCAGGTACCTTGCTATATTTTTAAAAGAAAATAAGAGCACTTATCGCTTATAAAATATATTTTCTTATGGTTCACAGTAAAGGAAGCCTCAGCTTAGGATCATGTACACAAGCAACAGACTTGGCATCACCAATTTATAGCAAATAATGAGGCTGAAATTCTTTTTGCAAATGGTCAATCCTTTTCCAACTCCAATAACTCTCCTATACCCTGACTCACAGGTGACTGACAGTCACATATTTCTCTTGTGCACCAAAAGGTGAAGGCTTATCTTCTAAAAAAAAAAAAAAAAGTATAAAAAGTATATTCTGAGTTCTCTAACTTTTAATACAAATGTTGAAATCCTAATTCAAAGCGTTTAGAGTCCTCCATCTTAAAGGCCAGATTCATCCCACTTAATCTTGGTCAAGTGAGACAGAGACAAGTCCCACCTAAGTACACAAGTGTACAAGTTTGCTTTTCTTTGGCTTATTCTTAAATATAAGCAGAGATCCAACAATTCTATACATTTAAGAACAGCCTTAAACATGAAAAAGAAATAGTAAGATAAACAGGGGAGAAATGACCCTTAAGGAGGCTCAGATTATTCAAGGAAAATAAGCAAAATAAAACTAAATTGAATCAATCCAAATAAA
Organism: Lipotes vexillifer; assembly: GCF_000442215.2. NCBI lineage: Eukaryota > Metazoa > Chordata > Mammalia > Artiodactyla > Lipotidae > Lipotes > Lipotes vexillifer. The sequence continues at coordinate 46,503 of NW_006795282.1, read as the reverse complement.
ACTCTCAATACTAAATAAAAGGATTTATGAAGACAGTATATCCATAATGCAATAACTGGATAATAAGAAGGAAATAAAGGGACTTCCCTGGTGGCTTAAGAACCCGCCTGCCAATGCAGGGGACACGGGTTCAAACCCTGGTCTAGGAAGATCCCACATGCCACAAAGTATCTAAGCCCATGTGCCACAACTACTGAACCTGGGCTCTAGAGCCCTCCAGCCACAACTACTGAAGCCCACATGCCTAGCGTCTGTGCTCCGCAACAAGAGAAGCCACCGCAATGAGAAGCCTGTGCACCCCAATGAAGAGTAGCCCCCGCTCCCTGCGCGCAGCAACAAAAACCCAACACAGCCAAAAATAATCAATTAATTTTTAAAAAAGAAAAGAAAAGCATTTAAATAACAGGTAAATTAATTCAAATGAAATAATTCGAAAATAAAATCAAGGATAAGAGGCAGAACTTTGGAGAGGAAAACTAAGAAATATATAGAATCAATAGAGAAGATCCAGCATTCAACAAATAGGAGTTCCAGAGAGACAGGAAATAGGAAAGTGATGGAAATCTCAAAGACATAAAAGATATGGAATTCTCAGAGGTGGAGGGCACATCATATTTTTCCTCAGTTCTTGTTAGAGCTACAAATTGCTCTCTTTGCCTTTATCCTTGCCTCATTTTTTTTTTTCCTCAACACAGGAATCATCTGTTTAAAATGTACTACAAAGCAGTGAACATCTTTACTCAAAACTCCAAAATGCCCCACTACATTCAGAGAAAAAGCCAAAGTTCTCACATGATCTGACTTGCACTCCCTATCACATCTCTGACCTTATCTCATATCACTTAGCCCAGGCTCAAAGATCAGGCATGCTCCCCAGCAAGGGTTTTCTCTAATTGAGCCTTCTGCCTCAAATTCTTTTTTCCCAGGTATGCATGTCTAACTTCCCCATCTCTTTTAACTTATGCTCAAATGAGGCCTATTCTGATCACAATATTTCAAACTATAACCCCAACCTAGCGATACTGGTCTTCCTCACTCTTCTCTATGTTTTGATTTTCCCATACTTTTCTCAAATATGATCAAATTTACTTATTTATCATATCCACTCTTTAATGTCTGTTTCTATTCAGTGGGATATAATAAGCTCCATGAGGTCAGGCACTTTTCTAGTTTTTATTCATTATTGTGTTGCAAGAGCCTGCAACAGTGCCTGGCACATAGAAGATGCCCTGTAACTGTTTATTGAATGAATAAATAAACAAATAAATGATGAATTTCTCCACTGAGTGGCATAAAACCTGAATAATGGCATTGTAAAAAAAAAAAGAAACTACAACCTGAGCATACCACCCATTGAGATAAACAATATTTATAGCATGAGTAATACAGATAATACTTACTGATTTTGAAACATATACAATCAGCCAATAGACACCACATAAATGTTATAATGATGGTTATAAAGTAATATTGCCAAGTAAAAATCAAGATACATTCCTAAAATTTGGTAAGGTAGGAAGGTGGCAGGATAGGTTAAAAAAAAAAAAAGTTAAGATAGCTACTATGTCCTCATCACACAAACTGGGAGTACAGACAAATCCTGTTCTCATTATGGAAAGCCGATGACTGTTTAACAAAATAGTTATTAGAGTGTGATTTTTTGAAGTTATAGAGATGGCCAATGACAGAACTAAAAACAAAAACAATGATGGTATAAATTTATGGGGAGTCAAAAAACAATGATCATGGCTGATAAATTATAAAATAGCAATATAGTTATTTAGTAAAACCTAGATAGCTAAAAGAAAAGCTAAATATTAAAGTAGCTAGAAGTGGTTATATGTTGGAATTTGAATTGGAAGAGGGAAGGTGTATGTTCAACAGAAGACTTTAAGAAAAATATGTTCTTATATACTATTAGACTTTTTAAGTGCACAGTATTTCTTTGATAAATTTTTCTTAAGTATTTGAAAAGAAACAAAAAACAGCTGGAGAATGCATATTAATAATTACTAACCAGTCGACATTCTTTTCATTCTGTATGTGAAAAATGAATGATTTTATTAAGTAGAGGTATTTTTCAGGTGAAATACAACAAAACATGGCTACAAAACAAAAAAGGACAATAAGAATAAAATTAAAATGAGAACCCTGCTACTAACCCTTCATCCTGAGACCAAGGCTGGAATAATACGTTTAGATAATAATACAGTATTTTTTCCACAGTCCAGAGGTTGAAGCCATAGTCTCTTTAAGGTGGAACAATGAAAGTACTGGTGAAAATCAGAACTTGACATTCACTCATTTGTACAACTCACTTATTTTTTCATTCACATGTCAAGCGTATATTGTGTACCTGTTAGATTCTAGGCAGTGTGTAACATTTTATGAGCGAAAACTCATATAGCCACTTTCTCATTTCTAAGTATTATTATCTCATTTCCAAGCATTATTTTGTCATGACCGGAAGCCACAGGAATTTGATAAGCAAGAGCCACCAGTTGGAATCATTTATTTACTAAAATATCAACATAAATACATCATTAACAATATATTAATTTTACATATCAAGTTATAGTTTATAAAGTATATTCATGTAAAGTAATATTTTGCTTCATAACAGCCCTGTATAACAAGTAGTTTTCTCTTCCTAATTTACAGAGGAGGAAATAAGCTCAGAGAAGGCAAGGGACTTGCCTAAGACCACATATTTCGAAAGACGCAAGGCAAATACCCAAGTTCACTGCAGTTTCCGCCACACTTCACCTACTTTTGCATCATTCTAATGCTTCAGTTGGACATGTTCATGTCATCCTTCTGGTTATTCTGAAGACATATCAAGTGTTCCTCTCTGGAAGTTAGAGTGATTCAGTTCAGGCACAGTAATCGCTTCCTTATCGGGATTCTAAACTTTGTATGCTTGTACGTGCATGTGTTTGCGTGTGTGTGTGCACATGTGAGTGTAGCATTTATCCTATTGTTTCAATGTGCTTGCATATTTTTTGGACTAAGAGTGCCACGTAATACCTGCTAGCTTGTATGTTGCCTCATGGAAATACGTTCATCGTGCAGGCTTAGAAGAACTTTAACTTCTAATCCTGACTGATTAAAAAGCTTAAAGGCTGGATTTCATAAAACTTCACACCCAAACAGATGATATTTTTCTGTACTTCAGTACGTCACCTAGAGACATGCATTAGGAATCACAGAATTACATGATCGCATAGTTTCTACCTCCTTCTCTGCCATATGTGGGGAAAGACTGGGGCTGGCTCTGGAGTCAAACTGGGTGCATTCAAATCCTATCTCTAGCATTCACCAACTATAGGCCTTGGGCTGTGAATATATTCTCTCCATGCCTCAGTGTCTTCATCTATAAGGTAACAGCAGTATATGCGTCATAGGATTGTTCAGAAGGCTAAATGAACTTATTAAATAATTTAGAACAGTGTCTGAAACACAGTGGCACTTAATAAATTATTATTAGCTATTTCATCTTCCTCGTAGGTGATATGGATAATCAAATTAGATGGTGCATGTGAAAATGATTTGAAAGTTCTCTTACTATTTCTCTAAGCCATGTATTTATGAACAACGAAATGCACAAGTTTAAAACGTGTTAAATGACTCACCATTAATCTTAAGGATTACATGAAAATAATGAAATACTATCTAGTTAGGAGTGATTGATATTGTGAGGTCCTCAGAGAACTTCCTGTCAATTCAGTTATCAATGATTTCTGATTCATTCTACCATAGAATTCTGAGAAAAGTAAACAAAAGGGAGCACAGGCTTTTGCCCTTCGCCTTACGCCCTCTCCAGCCCGATTCTTCACAACTGTCACCTAACTTCAATAGCACCAGTAGCACAATGCTCAGTGATGGGAACGTTACATGTTTATTTAGATAAGTTGAAAAGCTAGCTTCTACTCTTTAACTGCATTTGCATAATTGCAAGCTGAATATTATTTTGACCATTTACTAGCTTTATGCCATTTATAAAACAGTAATTTATACACTGAGTATTCCAGAGAACTCCTTTAATAGCCACTTACTTTCAATTTCCTGTGGCTGAAACATCATTCAGTTGAATGACAAGGGATCAGTGTTAGTCAATTAAAGCTCATGAAAGGAAAACAGACACTACCCATAAGGAGAACCCTGAACTGTGGGTTAAGAATACAAAATGTACTGTGTACCTGCAAATCAGAACCTGCTGTGATTTTCCTGAACATTCAATTATACTCTACTATGCTTAGAGTCAAACTTATGTCTCTGTCTCAACAAGAGTTTCAGATTTTTATTTTTATGTTTGAGTCTCACTCAGTGCAATTTTACAACCAAACCCTTTTTCCCTTTTTGCCTTGTACGTTTCACTTCTTTCAAATTTTGTTTACTTTAGGTATTTTACATGTTTTTTCAATCTAAATTAATTGCATTTCAAAACAAGCTGGGAGGATAATTAGATGGATAGATGGAAATTGAGTGTATTTTGGAGGAGTCTATATAGCAGAAAAGGATACAGGTAGGGAATGAAAGGGACATTCCAAGGAAATGGAATAGTATGTATACAGAACACTGAGTCCCCAAATGACATTTTCATTCATTCACCTCCATCCTCCTTTGGGTGGCACCTTGGTTGCCCAAGAATTTATTATAATCCAAGAATAATATTCCATTGTATATATGTGCCACATCTTCTTTATCCATTCATCTGTCGATGGACACTTAGGTTGCTTCCATGTCCTGGCTATTGTAAATAGAGCTGCAGTGAACATTGTGGTACATGACTCTTTTTGAATTATGGTTTTCTCAGGGTATATGCCCAGTAGTGGGATTTATGGGTCATATGGTATTTCTATTTTTACTTTTTTAAGGAACCTCCATACTGTTCTCCATAGTGGGTGTATCAATTTACATTCCCACCAACAGTGCAAGGAGGTACCCTTTTCTCCACACCCTCTCCAGCATTTATTGTTTGTAGATTTTTTGAAGATGGCCATTCTGACTGGTGTGAGATGATATCTCATTGTAGTTTGGATTTGCATTTCTCTAATGATTAATGATGTTGAGCATTCTTTCATGTGTTTGATAAGAAGAAATGAAATTATTTGTAGTGAGGTGGATGGACTTAGAGACTGTCATACAGAGTGAAGTAAGTCAGAAAGAGAAAAACAAATACCGTATGCTAACACATATATATGGAATCTAAGGGGGAAAAAAAAAGGTCATGAAGAAGGCAAGACGGGAATAAAGACACAGACCTACTAGAGAATGGACTTGAGGATATATGGGGAGGGGGAAGAGTAAGCTGGGACAAAGTGAGAGAGTGGCATGGACAATATATACACTACCAAACGTAAGGTAGATAGCTAGTGGGAAGCAGCCACATAGCACAGGGAGATCAGCTTGGTGCTTTGTGACCACCTATGGGGGTGCGATAGGGAGGGTGGGAGGGAGAGAGACGCAAGAGGGAAGAGATATGGGAACATATGTACAGCTGAGTCACTTTGTTATAAAGCAGAAACTAGCACACGAATGTGAAGCAATTATACTCCAATAAAGATGTTAAAAAAAAAAACAAAACGGAGAAAATAAAATCAAATCTATTAACTCAAAAAAAAAAAAAAAAAGAAGAATCCAAGAATAAGAGAGAAACTTACAGTACTACAGAAGAAGCACAGGATTAAAAACAAAACCAAACCAAACAAAATAAAGGATTGGGAGGAAATAGTTCAATATTCCCATGAGAGACAGAGAGAGAGAGAATAGTAGCGTAATACAAGGATAAACAGTATTTTCTACCTTAGCCTTTGTAATACACATATTAGATTCTCAACAGAAAATTCTGACTCACACATAAACCTTTTTAGATGAGGTATTTGGGATGAATTTATATTACACATATTTCTTCAGCTGTTTATGTTTCTACTGCCAATATTTGAGGTTAGCAACCATATGTCACTTGCCTTAGATTCCCAAAGTCTAGCATAGGGCCTGGCTCAGGAGAACTCTATAAATACTTAATTATGTGGTAGGGGTTAGGGATGGGGTAGGGATGAAGAATGGGCGAGACTGCCTATTATGCACATTAACTGATGATTTTTTTAAAAAGAAAACAGAATTTTTCTTAGGAGAAATCAAAATTTACCTGGTGTCCAAATGAACGCAACAAAATACCATATACTTTCCCATATCCTTTGATTTTACACACACTGTGCCCTCATCTCCCACATACCCACACCCCCTTCCACATACATACACGTTTGTAAGCTAGAAACTTGTGAAAAATAGTTTCAGGTGATTTAAATGGATAAAGCTTATAGAGTAAAAAATAAATATCTTTTACTCCTGCCTTGTCCCTTTGTCCCCTTGTCTAGCGGAAAACATCCAAAGACGTTTTATAGATACACAAGCACAGAAGTGTATATTTGGTATTAACACACATGGATGGCAGCAGTCTACACAAAGAGTTGTATACATCATTATTTCCTCCAGATGATGGCGAATAATATTAAACATGCATTTTAAGCCGGTACTTTTGAAACAGTTCACAGCAGAATAAACTAAGAAGCTACAAATATTCTCAATCACTACACCCTGACATTCAGATATTTCTGATCACAGTGTGAGAACAACTGTTCTAACTGGGTTTACTTTTGTTGAAACTATGCACATATACACAGCTGAACTCATCTAGGAGTTCAGAAAGAGAATTATTTGTCCAGGCTTCTATTACAGAGGCTTATCATAGAGATGCACAGAATTTATACAGTAGTTCCAAATTTTAAAATGATTCAGATTTGAATCGTATCAGAAAAATTATATATCTGTACAGAAAAACGTTGCTTAATAAGCTCACTTTTCTAGAATATTATGCCCTCCTGGGTCAGGATAGTTCAGAAATAAATCTGGTTAAAAGAATAAACACTGGTTAATGTAAACAACACTCAGATTAATTCTAATGTAACTCTCCCTTGCAATCCAAGATTTTTATACTGCTAAATATAATTTGACAGATCCCTTCAATTAGTTTATGAGGTTAGGCCATAGTCAAGCTCCTCACAGGAATCATAATTCAATCCATTTTGTCTTCCTTATTTGCCTACTGAATGAATAAATACCCAATTCATATCACGAATCCTCATCTTAAACCTAAACCTTAAACCTAAACATAACTTTAATAATATTGGGGATGGAGAAAGAGGATTAAATTTATTCAAGGACCCTCATCATTGCCACCACCTAGAAACACACAGTAAATGAAGCATGATGTGATGACACATTCACATAGCAAAGTGGAGTCAGTTCCTGGCAGAGTGCCCTTCCTCCTACCTATGCTCATTCCCCATTTGAAATGAACATGAGAGCAGGGCAGGAAAGGCCTCTGTTATCCTCAGCCTCCCCTGTGTTGTTACCGCTACTAGAAAAGCAATTTCTCTGGTTTTCAGCTGGGCTGGGAGAACACAGAGGCCTTTGTTTTATACCAACCACTTGCACATTGCTTTGAAAATAATGTCTCTGTCTGTATTACAACTCCACAGGAATACAAAACAAATGTGTAGCAAATGTGAAAAGATTATTAGAATGAATCTGAGACTCATTAATACAGTCTTAAGCCTATATGTGACACACATATACATAAAAACATGGGTCTGCAACATATTGTGTGTATATGAACTATTTGTTTATTAAGGGTGAATTCTAAGCCAATTGGTAGCTTGCTTTTACTTGAAGGTGTCTCTTCAAGTGATAGAAAATTTCTGTGTAGGAGGTACTGAATGATATGCGTTACTGTGGCAGAGTTACAGGTTAAGGATGCACCTAATGGGGATCATCTTTAAAATTGTTCATGTCTGTGAAGCCAGGGCCTTTATGGCTGCATCACCCAGGCTGGCATCCCAGCAGCCTAACTGCCAGGATAGGGTCTGAAGCTGTCTAACTGAAAACATTTTCAGCATTTAAATAACCTACTGTCACTAGGATATACATGTGAGAAAAGGCTTTTTCAATGCTCTTATCTGAAAATTGTGGGTATTAACTGCTCAATTTCAGAGAATTCTCATGAGGATTGATTAAGTAACAGATAGGTAAGAGCTTGAAAAATTATGGTCCGCTTAAAAAGAGCAAGTTATCAATATTATTGGAAGACCGCTAGGGAGGGAGAACAAAGGATGAGCTGCTCCTCTGCCATGTTCCTCCTCTCTCAGCTTCTGATGTCATCGTCCTCTTCCACCTCGTTACTCCAAGAATCATCCTTTCCCTTATTACCCATATTCAATCAGCAGTTAAGTTCTGTCAACTTTTTCACATAAATAATTCTTGAATCTGCTCTCTCTGGTATTTTTCTCTTTGCCATCCTGATCCAGATTTTCATAAAGCAGTCTTCAGCTGGCAAGCCTACCACCATCCAAGTATATCTCTCAAGTCTATTCTCTAAAGAGCTGACCAAATATATGGTCAAAATGAGTATCAGCTATGGCTATTTCCTGCTTGAAATGCATCCAAGATTCCCGTTCATGTCCACGCTTCTCAGTATGACAAATCATTCCCTGTACAGCAAGACCATTTCCTGTCTTCAAGCTCCCTCTCCACATTCTCTGCCTTCCATTTACACTCCAGCAATGCCAACTTACTTACTACTCATCCTTCAAGACTTAGCCAAGGTAACACACCACCCAGGAAATTTTTTCTTGAGGCCACCCTCTCCTAAGCCACAGCACATTCCCTAGGGCTTCCATAAAATCCTATATCTCTTTGTATCCCTGCATTTTCCACATATTTATCTTATCTTGTTGATTTATGTGTCTGTCTCTTCTAGATGGGAACTCCTTAAAGGCAAGGTCTGTGTCATATTAGGCCCTTATATTGTCGGCATGTAGTGAACCTCAATAAATACTTATTTCTAAGTGTGAGTAAAGGAGGCTGGAGGAAAAAGAATGATATGGAAATAACTATATAAATATAAGGAGAAAGAGATGGCACAGAAACATTGGAAGTAAGTCACCTGTAAGAAAGAAGCAAACAATGAAAGGGGCAAAAATAAAGGGAAAGAATCATTGATGACATATGGATAAGGAGGGTCATGGGGAAGAGGCAAATGTTGAAAGGAGAAATAGGAGAAGGTGGAAAAATAAAAAAAAGAATGGGTTGATGGAGAATAGGTCTATTAGAGGACAAGATAAGAGAAGCAGATTGTAGAAAGAAAAGGCAAAATTGACAAAAACCAATTATGTTGAGCCCAGACAAACAGAAAAGAAGAAACCAGAAGGTGTGCTGATAAGCAATAACCATGGAAAGTAGCAAACATAAAGTAGCTATCGGGGTAGTAGAAGAAAAAAGCAGCCTAGAATAGTTAGAGAAAGATAAATGATTTAATGTCAATATGAAGGAGGGAACACCTAAAAGTAAACAAACAAACATGGAAAAGAAAGAGTACGAAATTATGACTGGGAAATGTACTAGAGGCTGTCTTTTAAATACTGAACCATTTGTCTGTTAGAATACGGAATTTGTTAAAAACAGTAACTTTAACATATCTTTCTTTATTAAAAATAGGGACAGATATTGACCCCAAAGTCAGCAATTCCACTGGCAATGCAGTCATTAAGTACTATACAGCTATTCAGGCCTATTTTTTTTTTAGGTTAATTTTTTTTAGGTTAATTTTTCCATGTAATTATATTAAATGAGTTTTGCTCTCATCAAGGGCAATTGTGATTTAGTATCTGCCCTTAACTATAACAAATGAGCCAGACTTGAAATACAAAATGTTCTTTTCTATCGGTACACTGTAAAAGACTACCAGTCTCCACTGGCATCTTAGAGTTGCTTCATTATACAAGGAGAAAATTGGAAGAAAAGCACCATGGGCAGATGTCCTGAACGCTGTCAGAGCAGGTGACATTTATGTGATGTGACTCACCTTGACATCTCTTGGTATTCCATTACAAATCTGAGAGAGAATGTTTTCACTTGTGGGTTGCAATTGCCTCAGGTACCCTGGTACTATCCATGTTCTTCAGCAGGGGTCAGCCCATACTCATTGTTAAACACCAGTCTAACATATGGTGACCAGCTGGCAAATTGACAGTCCTGCAATGCATCAATCTGCCCTTTCGAATAAAATATTTTGTAGGAGGTAGACTTCAAGGGATATCATGATGTTAGTTATGATGTGTCTAAAAATGTAATAGGTCTACTTTTGTTTAAATGTAGAGTTTCATTGCTTTATAATCACATTCTTTATCCAGAAAAATCAAGAGTATACCAAAGCAAATTTTATAGCTATTTTAAACAACACCCTTCAATAATTGTCTCTTTTGAAACTGACTAGAAATGCCCACCTGAGGAAATTTTACCTTCTCATTTCTGGCAAATGTAGAACAGAACCTATTCCTCTCCCTACTGTACTTCATGCTTTGGCTCTCCTTTAATATTATTAATAATGGATTAGTATCCATGATGATTGATCCATGCCATTTTATGGCCAAAATAATTCAAGCTCTCTTTGCCATCAGCTGTTGACTATAAACTTTCTCATTTCCCCACCATGCATTATGCCTGTATGTCCCATGTTCTCTCTAAATTTTGTGGGATTCTGTAAGGAATTTAAAATTCCACACCCACTTTTTCTTAGGGCTTTTTCTCTTGCCTATTGACATTAGTTTTTAAAGAATTTAAAATCATTTAAAAATATTAGTCACCATTTATAATATCCCTACTCTACAACCCAGTGGTTTTTATACGTATTATCTATATAATTGTCACAGCAAGCTTATCAGGTGGGTTTTGCTTTCCTCATGTTGATGAGGAAAAAAAAAACAAACCCTGAATTTGGAGAGTGTAAGTGATGTATCCACACCACAAAAAGCATCCAGTAGCCAAGTCAGGATTTGAACCTGGTGTGTTGGATTCTAAAGCCAGTATTTATCATTAAACACCAGACAAACAAATGATAACCTCTTGGCATTTTCTATGTGCATAGTACTTTCATATGCACCTGGAAAAATTCAATGAGAAAAATAATCTGCTGGGAAAACAAACAAAAAAACCTGAAAGTCTTATACACTTAGAATTTTCTGGCACTGTTTATCTCAATTAAGCAAATACCAGAAAGCTTCTTGTGTACTCTAAGCCTAAAGAAACATCTCAAAAGCCAAAGTACTCCATATTGGGAAGAAATGAGAGTCACTTCCAATATGCACTCATGACATATTGCTAGGTTTCATCTACCCAAATCCCAAATTGTTGTGGCTTTCTTTGTTTTCTGCTCAAATTATGTACACTTGAAAATTTGCTGTGGCACTGCAACCCCTGCTCTTAAACCACACTCAAAAAGCAAAGTGTAAGGTAAAAAGCATTAAACAAAAATATTACTAATCGTTATAACATTAAAATATTCTGCGTACAGTACATTTATATATTTACTTATTATTTTGGTATTTCTAGTGACATCTTTACTAAAACTGTCTTCTAATAATATAAGGTGCTCTAGCTTTAGCTTAAAAATGAAATGAAAAAGAAAGTGTTCATTGCTTGAACCCTGTTGCTATTATATATTCCTACCCCAGGGCAAATGAGAGTACTGTGGTACAGATTCAAAGTTAAATTTTCATTTCTTTTTTTGTTACATTGAAAGACTACTGAAAATATAAGTATATCTTCTTCTAGACTACTAAACTCCAATCTGAAAAAAGGAACTGAGGGAAGTACAGCTCTTTTTTCCATAGAGACATGACTATTTGGGTCTGCAAGGGATCCATGGGACACATAAAATATTCCCATTTCTGGGCCCATTAAGATGGTACATTATCACATGTACAAGAACTTTTAAATAATTTATGAAAGAGAAGCAGGCTAATGAGTATTTTAATATTTTAAATTTTTGAATAGATTTTCTTATTTTTTTATTTGTAAATTATTATTATTTTTTATTATTATTATTTTTGGCCATGCTGAATGTGGCTTGTGGGATCTTTGTTCCCTGACCAGGGACAGAACCCTTGCCCCCCTGCAGTGGAAGCGTGAAGTCCTAACCACTGGACCGCCAGGGAAGTCCCTTGAATAGATTTTAATACTCAGACTACAGTTTTCTTCTTTTTTCACATAGCCTGCCTTGAGAAACTTATTGACTCTTAACAGTTTTAACAATAGTCTCTTTGAGAATAATTCCCAAATTTATATCTATACCTAGTATTATTCTAAACTCTCATTCCTCTTTTCAATAGGAAATTAGATATTTTCACTTACAAGTTTTATCTGAAATTCAAAATATCTATATTTGAACTCTAACCTCAAAATTATCTTTTCTTCAAAACCCAGATTCCAGTAAAATTAAAAAAAAAAAAAAAGCACCTTTATTTTCCCCTATTTTTCATATGCAACACATTAGAGTCATGTTAAACACTGGCATCCCCAGGTTTTTATAAGTTGAAATTCCAATTCCAAGTTCTTTATGATGCTGCTCCCAATTCACCCCAGTACATCTCCTGCTTCTCTTCCTTCTAACCATGCCCCACATTTCACATTCCTTCTTTGAAGTGCTTTTCTTCTTCTTACCCTGGGAAACTCCCACTCATTCTGCAAGACTGAGCTCAAACAGTTCCTCTTCTGTAAAGTATTTTGCTCAAGGCCTAGCTGGTCACTTCCTGGGTTCCTAATAGCTACATTTATTCCTTCCCTAATTTCTACAAATCCTTGAGGGCAAACATTGAACCCAAATCTAGATTTCTGCTTTCTATATGAAGAATAGAACCAATGTATAATAGGTGCTCACTAAATATTTTTAAATGCATGCATAAATAAATGAGTGAATACATGAATGAACAAATAGTTCAATGAATACTGACTTCTCTTAGCATCTTCATGGACTTTATATCACTACATTTTGTTTTTCCTTTATTTACTCGAAAAATAATTCCTTAGGTAGTTAATATCTGTTTAAACTAAGAAGTCCAAACTTCCATTAAATATAATTCAGCTTCTTTTTCCAAGGTCATAATATGTTGATGAACTTTAAAAACATTTTGTAGGTCCCAAATAGTTGCAATAAATTATCCATAAGACAACTGTGAATATGTTCCCTATGTATGTGGGCAAATTATGATGAGCACCACCAACAAAAGAGTTTCAAAGTTCAAAGGGAAAAATAATATATTTAATGTTTTTATTCCTGCAAATAATTTCCTTTCATTTTTATTTCTACTCTCCCACATATTATCAATTCCATCAGATCAGAAATATGATGGAAACACTTCCCCAAGTTTTAGTTTTTCCTTGTAGGACATAAGGAAATATTTTCTGCAAATAATGGAATTTGGGGGGGGGGGGTTAAGGGTGTTTTCCTAAGGAAAACTCGAAATATAGTACCCCCTTCTAAAACATTTAATTCCCAAGAATATCTAATTTAAAACTCTGGATGTTTTGGTCTCTACAATAATGGAATTATGATTGTTTTTGCCTTTTGTTATTATTAACAGACAAAAATACTTTAATCCAATAAAAAATCCATTAATAAGCATTTGTAAAATACATCCTATGTTTATAGTAAAAATGAATCTAAGAAAATAAACATAAAAATCTGAAAGCAAAGAGTAAGCTTCCATGGAGAAATCACTAAATGGCCACTCTGATGGCCTTGACCTTTCCTATGAGCAAAGGAAGGCAGCCTCACATTTTAAGTGTCATGATAATTACAATGATAATGAAGATTTATATAGTTGCATGCAACTAAACAGTGCATTTGTTGGCAAGACAAAACAGAAAGGACCTGGCTAATGAGTCTGTGAGCACCAAGGTGAGGGCACTGAGATCAATTCTTACCCACAATCAGGGAATATGGTCACAAAACGTAAATATCAAAGACTGCCTTCAATGTGGATACTTATTCCAAGCGAAGGATAGGACAAGAAGAGGAAATTACCTGTAATCAAGGTAGAGTGCTCAACAGAACCCAAAGACTTAAAGAAAGTAAGAGAGAAGTTCATCTAGAGGGAGGATCCTTCTGCCCCAAATTAAAAATGACAAGCAACTACATACCAGAGTAATAAGAATTTAGTATCTCTTTGAGGCTTCCTCTTTCTCTAACATCTCCTGGTACAAACACATCCCTGATCATAAGGAAAGAAGGGGCGAAATTCACAGTCTGAAGCCCAAGCAAAAGACAGAAGGAGCAGTGTTTGGACTGAAGCAGTGTTGAGATTTTGCATGTCATGTGGTCGTGAGAGACAAAGAGATCAAGAGAGTGGTTGTTACAGTGTAGGCCAAGTGGTCTAGGCTGTATAAGAAAGGCAAAATAAAATGACTAAAAGTAGAGGAAAAATAAAAGGATCTGAGGCAAGAGAACATGATAAGGTTGAGGATAAGGCGTTAAAACTTTTAGACGTGAGAGAGTTAGACATAAGAGTGGGAATTTAAGTTATCAAAGTGAAAAAATAGCCTATTTGTAGATAATACTCATCGAAGTACTATAGAAGGGAAAATTAACTCCAAACTTCACTAACTAATGGTTCTTGAACCACAGCGAGAATAAGGCGGATAAAATTAGTTATATTTACAAAGATTCATCTATTGGAATATATCACTGTTTTTTTCTTTTAACCAGTTACTTTTAAACTCACTGGACACTGATTTAGGATACAGATTTTCACAGATTGCTCTTCTTTTTTAAATACAGTATTTTGTTTTTAAATATAAAATTAATCCAATATTGTTTGCATAATTATCTATCCATCACCAACTCAAATAAATGATTATCAGTTAAATTTCTGAGAGACTGAATAGACAAAAGGACAATGACCAGACTAAATATGACAACAGAGCTTTGACCCACAACTTCTGCCGCAACTACGTCAAGAAATTAAACCACAGTCTCTGTAGCAACTGGCCCAGAATGGACTTGAACAACAACAGCCAGCCTAGCTCTATTTGTCCCTGCTTTAAATTCAGTAACGATCAGAGAAAGCAAAATGTGCTACCCAAACCAATGACATACATACGACGGCCTGCTTCTTCCCTGTGTCATTAATCTCCAATCAGAGATACCTGAAGTCTTCCCTTTTTTCCATTTTAAAGCTTTCCCTCTTCCCTGACAGCCTTTGTGTCACTGCCAAAAGCAAGTGATGATGCCTACAGTGAGGTCTGAATAGTCTCTGCATTTTTTCGTTTGGCTGTTCTTTGTTTATTCCCACATTCATAACAGTTGAGGCTCCAGTGTTCTAAGACAATTCATAATTTAATTCTACCCTCCTGAAATCTCTGCAGATTCACACAATACAGAACCGTTTTGCCTCTGGGAAACTGGCAGAGTCATTTCACCAAATTCACTGATAAATTCCCCACAGCCAGACATTGAAATACCAGATTTCACATAAAAGTGTGCTCTCACTCTCAGTGAATTTTTTTTTTTTTTTTTTTTTTTTGCGCAGTACGCAGGCCTCTCACTGTTGTGGCTTCTCCCGTTGCGGAGCACAGGCTCCGGACGCGCAGGCCCAGCGGCCATGGCTCACGGGCCCAGCTGCTCCGCGGCACGTGGGATCTTCCCGGACCGGGGCACGAACCCGCGTCCCCTGCATCGGCAGGCGGACTCTCAACCACTGCGCCACCAGGGAAGCCCTCTCAGTGAATTTTAATAAATTACTAAGGTGTTATATAAACTGAATTTCTGCCCATTACTTATCATATCAGAATACATGTAAATTTTTATCATGTAAAAATAAATGGCAGACAGAATTATTCTCCTTTATGTTGAAGTATTTCTCATTGGCATTACTGTATAATGTTTCCAGTGATTCAAGGTTCCACAAAGTAAACAAACCAATTCTTTACAGAAGAATATTCATGCAAAAGGCAGTAATAATAGCCTATAATTACTCTAACACAATGTCCAAGAGAAAAAAAAAGAGCCATCATTTAGAGCACAGTAAAATAATTCCTCCTCCCTGACACAATATTTATTTCAAATATAGAATGAATGCCTTCTTAAAGTTATGAATTGGAAGGCCTTTTCAAAATCTTAAGTGATCTACATATATCATATTTTATATTTTCAATTATTTGCTATATATTTATGTATATTTTAACACATAAGGG
>NW_006795282.1:23462-30401 GCF_000442215.2 Lipotes vexillifer | reverse complement strand
GGGAAAGAGAATTAGGTAGTTTTATCAAGTAAAGCAAAAGTCACCTTTCTCTGCTCTTATAGTTTAAATCATAAGACATAAAACTGCTTTTAAAAGGAAGAAACATAAAACTCACCAGTATTTCTTATTCCCTTTGCTGTGTGGGCTAAAACATTTAAATTGCTAATGTTGTTAACACACTGTGTTAGAATATAAACGCTTCACCTCAGAAAGTAAAACAAACCATGTGCGAAGAGATTCTGTATTTAACAAACAAAAGGATGTAAGGCATAGAACACATGAATTTCATACGTTGATGCTTCCAAAAAGGCTTTAATTCTGAAGTTCCAGCTGAATAGACGAAAGGTGAGAGCTTCTATCCTTCTCTCTGCTCATTTGCTATTTCATCTCTCAGGATTGCATCTTGGAAAAGGAAGGTGGGGCAAAAGGGTTTCTTAGATACAAGCTTGTGTCCAGTGGGAGGGACACAGGTAGTGAGAATAAAAGCACCCCGACTTCCAAACATAGTTCGTCATCTGCCATCACTCTACAGTTGCCTCATCCAAGAACTCTCTTTCTACGGATGAATGCAACATGATTTCTACATGAATATTCATGAGGGCTCTTTTCTTTTTCCTTCACTTGGACAGCCTTTATTGCCCAGTCATTACTTAGGATACCCTGGAAATAAGGAAAGCTGAGAGCTCAGTGTTTTACCGGAAACCCCTTTATATCTACACATTCCTCCATCCTTTAGGTTAACTTCTTTTTTAATGTAATTCTTGTATTTTCTTATCTTCTTTTTAATTTTATTGAAGTATAGCTAGGATAACTCTTGAGTGCAGCAGGCCACGCTTAAAATGGTTAGAGTGATAAAATGCCTGAGAAAACTGGCCCATTAGCAGACAAGTAGGCTTAGCTTGCTGGTTTGGCCAAGATTCTGAGAACATACAGATAGTGTAGAAAAATAAAACCAGAAGAACTGCTGGTTGCGGTATTAACTACATAGGATAAGCCAGTCCAGCCCTTTCCCTATTTATATCTCAACTCCTAGCAAGTTTCTTCAGTTTCTCTCAGAGCTGAATGTCTGCTGTCACCATGTCCACTCCTACTTTATTATCATTCCTTCAGATCTTTTTCTTTCATCTTTCTGCCTTGCTGTCCAGCTTCCTGTTCTCCTCACCTCTTCTATCTTAGGCTACCCTAGTTCAAAATTCTCCACTGTAGGTATTGGTATATCCTTCATACCAGGACAGTGCCTGATATTCTACAGATGTTCAGTAAATGAACCCAAAAAAAGTTATAGAAAAGCCTACAATCTAGTTCATCATTTTTTCAAGTGAAAATTGACACTGCATTGTATCTTAAAATATAAAATTTGATGAGGATAGATAAACCACCCTGGTATATTTTTGAATAAGTAGCTTAAAGAATATTAGTGCTTAAAGCAGCATTACTTTTCTCTAGGTATTTTCAGTTTTTTAACTGTATTAACAGTAACATTACAGTTGGTACACACTTAGAAATCACTATTTTTTGACAAAGATGAAGATGATGTTTTGTATTTCTTATTTGAGGAAGAGTTATCATTTTTATCTTTTTCCCATACATTTTCAGCAACTTTTAAAAATGCATCTTAAGTGACCATAAAAGATACAATTATCTAGAAAGTTTTACCTAGAACTTGGCTCCTGTTCAAATGAGGGAAAAGAATTAGATGTTCTCAAGTGTTATGTAAACCATGAAATGTAGAAACTAAGTTGAGCCAAGATACTGCTTGGACAGAATTTACCTGAGGTGAGAAAAGGAAAGGGGGGAGCATTATTCATGAAGAAAACATTAAATATTCTAACTTCCAAATATCATGAAGAGAAAACTTTCACAACCCTAGTAAATCCTAATGGGTTTGCAGGTTAAGATGGCAAACTGTCACCTATATATAACTTTACTTCTCCAAGCATCACTGAAAATACAGATGAGCTGTCTTTTCTTTTTTCTTTTTTTTTTCTTCTTCTTCTAAAAACCTAAACCTATTAGGATGGAGAGGACAAAATGTGAGAAGAGGCAACAGCAAGAAATATTAGGAAACTAGGAAGCAGATAGCAAGTGGGAAATACTACAGTCAATCCAAGAAAGTCAATCTAAGAAAGCAGTGGGAAAACTAAGCATCAAACTGATTTAAACAGAAAGATACGTATGACTGAAATTTGGGGTGAAAGGAGAGACCGAAAGTAGCAGTTTGATTCCATCCCCTGTTCTACACCATTGAATATCTGCCTCTCTCTCATCCCAGGAAAAGTCTGGAGGTTATTCCCTGAAGAGAATAAAATAGAGTCTTTGCATTAGAGGTTTTTAGACTTATTTAAAGGGTATGGTACCTTTTACTGACAACAGGGGTATTAAGTGAACATCCGAATTCTCAATACTAAATGTAGAGACTACCAGCGACTCCACGCTACACATCTCTGCTCCCAGAACCCTTACATTTCAGGCAGGAATTTGGAAGATGCTTCCCTGGGAAACTAATCAGTGCAAGGGGGAAAGGCTTGCTTTCCTCTAGCAAGCCTTAAGTCCTTCAGTCTGATTCTGGAAAGTCCCAGAGGCTGAAGAAAAGAAATGCTGAATTATTAGAAGATGTCACAGGTTCAGTGTAATAATGTAATATGGCTTATGTGACTGTGTGGATGGTCCTTCACCAAGGAGAAATCATGTTTAAAACACTAAAGCCTTACTTTTCTGCCCTGGAATGAGCGTATCACGATGCTAGTGACAGAAATACACAAAGAACCAGAGTAAAACCTGCTCCACCTCTCCCCTTTAGGCTGGAAGAAGCACTAAATGGTTGGTGAGCCAAGGGGCTTGTGTCAAGGCTCAGAAATGGTTACATCAAATTTTACAGAAGTAATTTTTCCAGCCCCTGGTACGATACTTTCTAGGAATTTATCAAGATTCTATTAGCCACATATATACACTACCAAATGTAAAACAGATAGCTAGTGGGAAGCAGCCACATACCACAAGATCAGCTCTGTGCTTTGTGACCACCTGGAGGGGTGGGATAGGGAGGATGGGAGGGAGACACAAGAGGGAGGGGATATAGGGATATATGTATATGTATAGCTGATTCACTTTGTTGTACAGCAGAAACTAACACAACACTTATAAACAATTATACTCCAATAAAGATGTTTAAAAAAAAAAAAAGATCCTACTAGCCTCTATCAGAATTGTCAGAGCCTGTCTAATTATTTGGGTCTCTCAGTTGCGGCTAGACCCCCATGGGTTGAGTCTCTGCTGGCATTGCCATCCAAAAGTGCCTGTCCTTCCCACCACATGTCACACTTAGATTTATTTTTTTCTATCATGCCACCATCCTGATTACAATTCTTGAATAGCTCCCTATTTTCTACTTCATTTAAAAAAATAAACAAAAAACCTGTCCATTTTCTAATGACTTATATAAGCTATCATTTCCTTCATGCCTATCTTAACTTCTTCCTGTATTTATATAGTTTTCTGAGAGCCCCCAAATGGATCTAACATGTTCCTACTTCCCGGCCTCCATCCTGGGGGTTTTATCACTTATATCATCTCACTCCGCAATTCAATCCCCATATCTCACTCAGAGTCAAATACAAACTTCACTTGTTCAGGTTTCGTTCTCTGCTTACTCTGGTCTCCATAGCTAATCCCTCTCTTCCGAAATCCCAATGTATTTACAGCTAGAAGCATACAATTATTCTTATTTTTAATGTGTCATCTTTGTTTCTTCTTGAAGAAAGGACTGGTTCTTGTTCTGTTTAGCACGAGGGTGAAGATTTGTAATACAACGAGTAGGTACCCAGATTCTGAAATTGAACCAGCTCCCATTCAGAATCATTTGTGTGTCCTGGAGCAATTTACCTGACCTCTATGAATCTCAGTTTAACAATAAATTAGAGAATATAATAATCAAACTGTCCTGAAAATAAAAATGAGAAAACATGTATATTCATCATAGTGCAGTACAGAGTAAGCATTCAAAGTTTACTATTATGCCTCTTATTAATAATAAAATAGTAGTTAAAGAAAATGAGAAAACAGAGCATTGAGCGGCACTTCAGAGAATATAATTTATTATTTTTTCTTATTTAAAAAATATACAGCTATTTAAAAATCTATATGTGGGACAGAGACTGTATGCCTACCAACTGATCGACTACTTGTTGATAAATATTATATTGGCAGCTCCCACTGCAAACAAACTAAAACACCTCCAATGAGATAAATGGGATGTGGGTAGAATTAAGGAATAGTCTATAAATAAAACTGCTAAACTTAAACCTCAGTAAAACATTGCAGTGTCTGAGAAAAACCCTTAAAACAACTGGAAGTGAAAATAAGAACAAGGTTTCCTCCATTTTAAAACAATTGGAGATTTATCAGTTTATATGAACTGAAATTAAACTGAATGTGGGTGCAGTTCGAGTGTAAAAGATTGTCAGAAACTGAAATTCAATTTTGCTCCCCGACCTTTACTACAATTTGAACACACAGTATTCCTGTTCTGCGGCTGCCTATGGCAGCAACACCTATAGGTTGTGAGAATGTTGGACTGATTAGCTTTTGCAAAACATGACACATGTCTTATTTTCCAATGAGTTATCACTCTGTGGAGTTGTGAATCTTCTTCTAACACACTAGTTACAGATGACAACACTCTCAAAGTCACTGAGCATCCTTTCCAAAGTCATATTTCAGCATCCCTTCCAACTTGATTCAAAGTATGTCAACAGCAAAACATTAATTCCTTTAGGAGGGAAACAGATATAGAGTAGGGAAAACTAAAGTCTATATCTTTATCACCTGTTGGTGACATATCCATACCTTTCCACCTTTTGTTCTACTCTCCAACCTTATTTCCCTTCTGTCCCAGTCTGGGTCCAGTCAGTTATTTCAATATATTCTTTCTATTAGTTTCAATTCTCTCATCCCCCTGAATTCTACTGAAAACTCCTTAACATCCTAGGACTTCAGGTAAGTCTAATTCACTAGCTCTCTCAAAACAGGTGAAGAGAATCTATTCACTCTGCTAATAAATGTATTAGGTTTTGAACTGGTGACTAACTCTAAGTAAATGGCTGAATGAATAATCTTTTAGGTTAACTACCTTTTTTTTTCTTTTTTTTGCGGTACGCGGGCCTCTCACAGTTGCGGCGCCTCCCGTTGCGGAGCACAGGCTCCAGACGCACAGGCTCAGTGGCCATGGCTCACGGGCCCAGCTGCTCCACGGCATGTGGAATCTTCCCGGACCAGGGCACGAACCTGCGTCCCCTGCATTGGCAGGTGGACTCTCAAACACTGCGCCACCAGGGAAGCCCAGGTTAACTACCCTCTATATCCCCATATCTGTTTCTGTTTTGCTACTCAAGCTCTCACTCCACCTTTGTCTTTTCAAGGCTTCACATATTCTATTCCACAGTTGACATCACTTAGCAAGTAGAATCTATTAGGCATATACTTCCTCAAATTTCCTCCATTTATTCATACATTTCCTTCCTCTTTTAGAAATAGATGTTTCCTCCTCCTTCCCATGGTTCCTAGAAAAAGTATTCCTATATGTCTTTGTTAAATGATAGATGTTTTTGTTGTTGCTGTTTGTACTTATAGTAATATTGTACTTACACTTTTTAAAACTACTAAGCTTGCTACATTTACACATTAGAAATACTGATATACCTAGCATGTTTCATAAAATGACTGAATTTTTATATTCATGCCACATTTTCTTCTCTATATTTTTCTCATTTTCTAACTTCTAGCCCTCCACATTAATTTAATCTATTAATATGAAAATTTTATTTTAGAGAACCCTTGTAAATATTAAAAGGCATTATATGCATTCTTTATGTAGCAAAGTATAGTATTAATACTTCTAAATTTTCCCTGAATATAAAAATAGACCATTTAACTCTGATCTCATTTACATGTTCCCTGTGTAATGTTGCTACTTCACACAGTCTTTCTGTGTTGTCGTCATTGTTCCGCCAAAGCTTATTTGAATAGACCAGCATGGTTTCTGATTTGCTCACCATTGCTTCTTGCATCTTAATTCTTCTCTAAAGGTAGCCTTTTCTGGTTATGTAATTTGAAATTCATCAGTTTAATAGGTCATAGACTTGAAGTCACTATTTCTTAAAGACCTTTATTTGACCTAGATTCCAAAGAAAATAATTTTGATGTTCCCTCAGGCTGTTGCATAGAAATATTTCTAGTTTCCATTTTAGAGGCACAGCTCTAGGCCTTTCCAAGGACCTCATCTCTAGCTCCCCTGACTATGTGTCTCCTCTTAATGCCATGTGGGCATTAAAATTAAAATCTTTGTGTTCAACATTTAGGATCTATATATGGGTTAAGGAATAAACACAACGAGTTGGTGTCAAGAGCTTAAATTTATGTTACTCCACTATTTTTTGTTTGTTTGGGTATCTGCTTATTCCTGGCTCCTTCTGAGTTCAAGTTGTTTTTCTTTCTTTTTAATTAATTAATTAATTGAAATTGTTAAATGTCTTAATTCATTCAACACATTATTGTATACTATACATATATATGCATATGAATATGCTATAGTATGTGCAACTACATATATGTGTATATATATGTATTCTATTTAGGCTGTTATAAGTTCTGGGTATAAAAAAATAAGTCAAATTTCATATTTTCACACCACTTATGCTCCATTAGGGGTATGGAGGAAGAGCTTATGTAAACAAATGAACTAGGTAATCCAAGAAGTGCTAACTGTAAAGTAGAAAGTAACAGGATGTTGTAACATAGAGAGACAGGTTGGGGGGAGTCTTTATGCCATTTGGCCAGGAAAGGCTTCTATGACGGACATTCTAGCTAAGATTAGAAGATACACAATGTAAACTCATGCAGGTTAATCCTTATATCTGTTTTTGTTTATTTCTTTCTTTCCCT
>NW_006795282.1:11095-23438 GCF_000442215.2 Lipotes vexillifer | reverse complement strand
CTTTCCCTATTTCTCAGTGTTTATGCTCTACCTTTTTGTCTCATTTTTGGCTATAGTTATTGAATAAAAGTTGAATAACTTTTACAGTTTCATTCTATCCCTCCCCATTTCCCCTGTCCCTTCAACTTAGAATATATTCAAGTTATTCAGAAATCTCTAAATCTTGTCTTGATCATTTGCCTCCTTTAAGTTACTACTTTGAGTATCTTTGTTTTATCATCTGCTCTTTTCTCATCTACTTTGTAATGAATTAATAAGGCTTTTTAATCTCCCACCTAAAATTTAGTGAAGCTACTCAAACAAAAGTAACCATAAATTGAGAATTGCCAAAACTATACTATTTTTTCAATCTTTACACTAATTAGGATCTCTTCAAGTAAAACACTTAATTGATAACTCACTGAAATTTCCTTAACTGTGGCCCAAGAATCGTTCTTTGCATATTACACAATTTCTTATTGAGTGCTCTGTCTTTATGGGATTCTATCTCCTCTGTCCACTTCTTAAAAGCTTTTTTTTCTCATGGCTTTGTCCTTGATTGTTTTTCCTTCTAACTTTATATTCTGCCTATATATATACTCTTTATACAATATGGTGAGAAAGATTAAGAGAACTCTGACTGACACATTTATCAAACTGATGTTAAAACACAGTTCTTAGTTCAGGTTTCTTTCCATGATGTGTTGTTTCCCATATAAATGTATGGGTACTTTATGTCTAAACTCTAATTCAACTTTCTACTGGAAATATGTTTCCTTCATGTGGGTTTCCTATCTAGGTTAATTATATCAGTGTCATAAACATTTTATTAATCTTCACTTTCAGAATAAACCAATAGAATAAGCATGGGTGATTTAGTTATTTAGAAGAATGTAAATGTTACATTAAATATCAATATAAAAGAGGTATACTAGAAAGAAGTTGGGTTACAAATGAGATGTAGAAGAGGAAGCAGTAACAGGCAAAAAAGAAAAGAGTAAGAGTGGGTATTTCTTCAACATACAGAATGAGAAGTTGAGATATAACTAATATACATATAGTGAGAAACACTTTATGGATAACATAATATTATCAAGGTCTATAAATATAAATAATAAAATATATAAATTCATGAAACCAAGGAAAAGACAGAAGAGATGAACAGTCATATAAATGACATACATTCTCATTTGCAGGAAAAGTCAATAAACCGTATCTCAGAAAGTGTATTGTTTAGAGATATAGAGATAATCACATGGAATGAAATCATAAGGTTAAAAGTACATGCCTCCCCTTTGTGGAGGTAAGGATGTTTCTCATAAATTTTTATTATTCAATTGGTTTCACTTTGCTATTTCTCTCCCCATATACATATAATATGTAGAATATAGTATTGCTATATATAAGATATTGGTATTTTTTACAGATGAGGAAAACGTATGTGCATGTGTGTGTGTGCGTTTAGTGTTGTCTGGGTCAAATTTCCTAGGAATATGGTAACGCCTTTCTACATGTAAATTTAGGTTTAGTATTATGTATGGAAAACTTTCTTGGTTTATACTTTTAAATATTAGTTGTTTTATTATTTCTTTTTTTCCCAAAGTGTCTAACATATGTCTAATCAGATCTCCTTTGCCTCTTCTCCATTTCAAGCTATTTTTCTCTGAGCCTTTTCTTATTTTTTTAAAAATCTTTATCTCACAGTCATTCTCTGGTTAATCCCCTGCTTGTCCTCCCCTTATGGAATTTTTATCTGAATCTATTTTCCTTTGGACACTTTATAATTGTTTTTATTTTTTAGATATTTTTGTCCTTTAATTTTTTTCCCTAAGTTTTATTAACTCATTGCATTCCTCATTTCATTTTTTCATTTTTTTAAAAATTTATCTTCTTAGTTTTTGATCTTCTGAGTCCAGGTTTTAAAAACATGTATCTTCAACTGTTTTATTTTTTGAAATTCACTGTAATTTGGATTGTTGTGTTATAGTTTTATTGTTGTTTTGTATTTGTTTTCTAGATGGAAGGTTTTCATCAGCTCAATTGTTTTGATTCTCACTTTTTTCAGCTTTATTGAGGCATAATTGACAAAATTGTAATATATTTTTAGTGTACAATGTGATGATTTGATATATGTATACAGTGTGAAATGATTACCTCAATCAATTTAATTAACACATCCGTTACCTTACATAATAATTACCTTTTTTGCATGAGAACTCGTAAGATCTACTCTCAGCAAATTTCAAGTATTAATAGCTGTGGTCAATATGCTATATATTAGATCCTCAGAACTTACTCATCTTATAACTGAAAGTTTGTAATCTTTGATCAGCATTTCTCTACTTCTCCCGCCCTCCAGCCCCCACCATTCTATTCTCTGTTTAACTTTTTTTTTTTTTTTAAAGATTCCACATATAAGTGATACCATCCAGTATTGGTCTTTCTCTGTCTAGCTTATTTCACTTAGCATAAGGCTCTCCAGGATCATCCATGTGTCACAAATGAGTAGGGTTTCCTTTATTATGGCTGAAAAAATTCATACGTATCATTTATTTAAATTTATCATATACACAAATTTACTTTTTATATAAGACATTTTCTCTACCTATTCATTCATTAATGGACACTAAGACTGTTTCCATATCTTGACTATTGTGAGTAATGCTGCAGTGAACCTGGCAATACCAATAACTCCTAAAGATAATTATTTCATTTCCTTTGCATATGTACCCAGAAACACGTCCATTTTCTATATCTCATTATGTAGCTTTGCATGTCATCAGTCTGAATCTCTTTGATTCTAGACAGGGCTCCTGGACCAAGAATACTCTCTTTAATCATTACTGTGAAGTATACTTTCTTTAATGGATAACATTTTTGGTGGTGGTGGGGAAGGGGAGGGGTTGACATATATTGTGATTCTCTTTCCTTTCTCTAGGTTCCTTCTTATTTCCTATCTATGTCCTTTTCGATCACTGACATACCTTCAGTGGCACTTGTCCTGTATTTTCCTTTTTTTCTCAAAAGTGACATTTCCCAAATCCAGACCCATTCAATTTTAACCTCAATCTCTATAGTTAATGTTGTAAAATGACAAGTCCCAGACCTGTGGTTCAGTATTTTAGCACTTAGCATCAGGTGTTTTCATTTTGGTCCAATTTTCTTTTGTGCTTTATCTATTTCTTTGTCTATCACATTCCTCCCATTTCTACCAGGTGTTTTAATTTTCTCAATGCCTGCTTTCCAGATCCATAGGTTTATGTCGATGACAGAGTACCAGCAGTAGCTCTGTTGGAATTTGGTGTTTATTTCTCTATGTAAAGGTAATACTTTGAAACTCACACTATTTTCTGTGTCTTAATAATGTTGAAAGCTGACATCACTTAAGGTTTTATTTCTGCTTCTTTTTAGTCTTAACTTTTGGGAACATTTGCATGAAATGATTTCAGTTTAGTCAACTTCCACTCTCCTAGGACTAACTTGAAGCCAAATTATAAATTATGTAAAATACCTATATACTTATCATAGAAAATCAACAAATTATAGAAAATTAAAAGTAATTAACTTACCCACCACTAAACTATCAAAACATAGTATTTAATATCACTGTAGTATAGTTTGTTTCTTATACGCAGGCACATTCATGTCTACGTTTTATATATATATAAAATATACGTGTGGAGTAGAGGGGGAGAAGTTTCTCAGAATCTTTGTAGAGACTGAGAAATAGGTTAAAACTGAATTCTGTGTATGAAAGGAAATGGTAAGACATTTAGAAGTCATGGTAGGGGGTTAGAAAAAAATGGCAAGAACCAAGAGGAGCAAACATAAACTGATATCTAACAGGCATTCTTTATGAAATTGTATATATAATATACAGATATAGATAGCTATAGATATTAAAAGTGTGTGAAAGTTTTTAGTTTATATATATTGCCAAATTACCACAAGGCTTACATCAATACATGCTTTCATTACCATACCTTCTCTGTAAAGGGCTATTTTAAAAGTTTGGGCCAGTTTTACAGAATTAAAATGTATGTTATTTAAAATATTTTAGGTTAAAATATTTTCACATACTTATGGCTCATATCTTTTATGGGGAGAAATTGGTGAGCTATTTTTTGCCCATTCTTCTATTAGGACGTTTAAAAAATTTTTAATGTCTGTAAGTATTCATTATATACAAATGACATCCAATTTTTGTTATTTTTTGTTATAGATGTTTACCCAATTATCCATTTATATTTAAGTGTTGCTTAGGACATTCTATTGACATTTCAAATTTTTAATGCCATTCAATTTATTGATCCTTTTTTATGAGTTCTTTGTCTATAATGCTTAGAAAACTTTTCTCAATCTTAATTTTAATGAAATATTCATGTATATTTTTTCCATTTATTATTATTTTAAAATTACATTTATTTCATTACTCCATCTAAAAGTTATTTTTCTGCTTAATGTATAGGGATATAAATAAATAGTTTTGTAATTATACTAGGTCTGCTTCAGAGTATTCTTCTGTTCTGTGGCTTTTATAATTACATCAAGACTAAATTATTTTAATTGTTGTAGTTTTGTACATTTTAGTAACTGGTATTGCTCTTTGGCTAGCTCTGTAAAATAATATTTTGAAGCTATAAGAAACATGTTTATTACTTCTAGAATATACAGACAATGTATGATTCCTTTGTGTATATCATTAAGTCACTGTAATTTCAAATATATCTAGCTGATATCTCAGTATGTAGCTATGAAAATCAATTATTCGGATAGCTCCAATAGAGATCATAACTTGATTTACCACTTTCTTTGTAATAAAAAAAGAAAAAAAAAGCTAATACGATACACAGAGAAGGTTCCTGATAGTGAGGACATAAATTGGTTTCTAAAATTATTCCTCAGCAGTTTATGAGAAACTCTGCCACATTTATTTACCAAAACCTCTAGAAGAACCTATGTACAACTTTCTAATTCTTTATTATTTGCTTTTCCCATACCACTTAATTTTTAGCACCTGACACTCAGAGAAACTTAAGGTTTCACTAATGTGACAAATGTTTCTAACATTATAAATATTACACATCATTTCCCACATAATTACCTTGTGAAGTCTGTCATCTCCATCATGATCATACACATCTTCTTGGCGAGAACAATGATATCGTTGCTCGTATCGTCCCATATCTCAATCTCAGCATCCAGCTTACTCTTTACTTTCTTGAAATCAGCAACTTGCTCAGCTATCTTTTCCTTTTCTGCCTCAGGCAATTGAGTCATCTTAGCCTAAAACAGGTGATAATTAGATTTATAATCATTCCTCTATGTCAAAATACATTTTAGGAAAAAAGTGATCATTATAGGATGCTCATAAAACTTGTTCATTTAAGAATAGAGCCATATCATTGTTTATTTTAAAGTCAGATAATAAAACTTTCCAGGTTTAATTTTTCATATAAATATCTATTGAATATAATTGTTTGCTCTAGAACTACAATGTTAAATTTAATACAAAAGTATAACTTAATATCTGACATATTTAAATCTACTCCTTAATATAAGTGTATGACTTCTCACATTTCTAACATATTAAAATTTTAACTTAATTCAAACTTAATGTAATTCCTCACATGTTAGAAAAGCATATACCTTATTTAATTTTATTAATAGTATGCTTCAAAAGGTAGAAGTATAACAAACTATAGCTTGAAATGAGACTGTTTATCGATGTATGTATATACATTGATAGATCCTTATGTAAATGATGAATACACATTGGTAAACAGTACAGTATACATTTATAAATTATATGTATATAGACAAGCACATATACAAAATCCTAAGGATTAATGTGTAAATGGTGCATATAAACATATTCAAGTGTGTATGTGTATTACAAACTATCTGGGGAAGAATAAAAATGTTACGGGCAGGGTTTATTAAGTCAGCCCTCCCTAATTAGCATCCTGAGTTTTGAGGTGCTATTTTCTTATACACAGTAAACTTAATGCACTGGCATAGTACTATTCTTTGTATATGTCATATTTTGAACAGTATGCAAACTTGCTTCTTGCACTTGCAATTTAAAATGTGGGATGGTAGAAAGCTATCTATACCCCTAAACTACCATATTCACAACCATAGCACCTGGGACCTATGACTTTTTGTCAAATAAAAAAGAACTTTGGGGCTTCCCTGGTGGTGCAGTGGTTGGGAGTCCGCCTGCCGATGCAGGGGACATGGGTTCGTGCCCTGGTCCGGGAAGATCCCACATACTGCCGAGCAGCTGGGCCCGTGAGCCATGGCCGCTGGGCCTGCGCGTCCGGAGCCTGTGCTCTGCAACGGGAGAGGCCACAACAGTGAGAGGCCCGCGTACCGCAAAAAAAAAAAAAAAAAAAAAAGAATTTTGAAATAAAAATGATTCGATAATAATAATCAAGGCCATAAAATTTCATGAGATTGTCTATTCAATCATCTTGTCAAAAAAGAAGTCCGCACATAATCTAATAGAAGTAAATAGGTTTGAGAAGGAACATTTAAAAAGGATAAATCGTATAAGTGGAATTTACTTATTTGATTATTCACAGGGAACATGTGATACCTACAATGCCTATATATTAATATTTCCAGATGCTGATCTCTAGTTCACCTATAAATGGGGAATTTGGAAGAAATCACCTCACAAAGCTTTACAAAAACATGGTTACTAGGTTCAGAATACTAAAAACACACTTTATTGAGGCAATAGTGTACAATAGCAATAAAATTAAATATATGAAATGAAGGAATTATAAGAATGGTCAATGGAAAATCTGACCAAAATATAAAAATCAAAGAAGCAATATCAAATATCTGTCATTTATTATCTATCATAAGCCTAATTCGGGATCTAAAATAACTTGACATTTGTAAAATCTCAGGATTAGTTATCCATGTTTCAGTTCTAACCTATTAAAGTAACTAAATGATGAAGCTTTCTGAAGTTTTCTTTAAGCTCCTTAGCATAAGGCTTGATACATATTGAGTTCACAATAAATGAGCTATTCCATACTGAATAAAAAATAAAAATATATTCACATATCTAGCACTTAAAATTTGCTTTCTTTTCATTATATATTTTATTTTATTTTAAGAACTAAATTAAGCTATGAGACTAAGGGGTTTTTTTTCGTTGTTGTTGTTTTGTTTTGTTTTTTTTGCAGTACGCGGGCCTCTCACTGTTGTGGCCTCTCCCTTTGCGGAGCACAGGCTCCGGACGTGCAGGCTCAGCGGCCATGGCTCACGGGCCCAGCCGCTCTGCGGCATGTGGGATCTTCCCGGACTGGGGTACGATCCCGTGTCCCCTGCATCGGCAGGCGGACTCTCAACCACTGCACCACCAGGGAAGCCCTAAGTTTTTAATTGATGAGTGTACAGATGACTCTTCCTTAGGAGCTGAAAATAGTTTGTAGTCTCTTTTCTCAGGAAATGTGGCCTATGTGACATATTAAAGGAAGAGCAGCTTTTACTGCTGCTGGTATGTGGCAAAGCATGTAAATAAAGACACAACTCTCTTATATCTGAAATCAATAGTATACAAGCCATTAAGAAAGCTGTAAGCTACTAATGCACTAAACTAGCTCAAAAACAGAAATGAATTTTCTCCTTCTTAACTACTGGTCATTATCATTCTCTCCATTTTCATAAAAACGTATTTAAACTTCCAAATGATAATAGCTATAGACCAATTTATTTGGGGTCTCTTTTTACAGCCTTTATCTCAGAGATAATAAATGCATGACTCTGGATCTAAGAAATAATTTTGATGTGTATACTGGCATACAGTGGAAAAATTTTTCACTATCCTTATGCTAAAGTTCAAACCATTTAAGAGGTGATCTGGTTAAGTGTATTTCAAGTTCTGTTCCTTGGAATGCCATTGATTCACAATATGACCTTGAGGAAGTCACTTCATTCTCCTGTCTACATTTCCCCAGACACAAAATGACAATAATTGCAACTGCTATCCACCTACCGTGCAGGGAACAGAGTCGATTATTGGATAGCATTGATTGACCCTGTCCTGGACAAGAATCTCATGGGTTGCACTCAGTTCCCTTAATAACATCTGAACTCACATGGTGAATTACAATTGGCAGATATTTACTTTTGACAAGATAAGGGCCAAAAGGTGGGCAATAGTTTACAAAACTAAAAGTTCTGGAGAATTCTGACTCTTTTATAAGAGGAACAACAGGGACAAAAAAGCATTAAATTACTGACTGACACCTTTACTGAAGATTTTTAGTGCTTCTGTGAATGATTTATTATATGCCATCGATCAATTGCAATCCCTATGAAAATATCAAAATAGAACTTCAGAGAATATTTGATATTTAGGAATTCTGGGTGAATGTTCCTTGTTGGACTATTTTTTGCTGGATAAGCAAAGAAACTGAGGTACAAAGCTCAAGACAAATCAAGTAAGTGGAATCTCTGATATTTATTGCCAGGGGGCTAAGTGGCTCTGCTGCTGCTCACATATATAGAATACAACTCTGATATAAACAGCTAATGAAGGCTTTTGGAATCCGTGCCATCCAAATGAAATTACACTGTATGTTAACTGATTCGAAAATCTGTTCCGAAAGACAATGAAAATAACATTTATATATGTCAAACACTCTTCTAGGCTCCTTAACATATATTTAAAATTTAATCTTCATAAGAGCCCTCTGAGGTAAGAACACTATTATGCTAAGATTACGAAGCTGAGTCTCTAAAAGGTTAAGTGATTTACTCAAGATTGTAGTGTTAGTAAATGGTAGAACCAGGATGAAAACCCAGAAACTCTGACTTGAGTTTTTGTTCTATCACCATGCCTGCAAACAAGAGGAATACTGCCCACCATAGGCCAAAATATCTACATTCTCCTCGCTAATATTTCTCTATCACCTTCTACTTTTGAATGTAATTGTTCTCCAAAATATAGCCACATATCTTTTACAACATGTTTCCTTATTTGCAAACTAGAAAAAAATGATATTCACATCACGGGTTATTTTAGATATCAAAAGAATGAATGTATATGAATATATTTTTAAAATTCTTAAGTGTTATTAAATGCTGTTACTCATACTAAGAGATTCAGTTCTTCACTCTATACACTTAGTGATCCTCAGAATTCTATTTCTCAGGTTATTCTCCTCTCTTCAACAAAAGTTGTGTGTTCCCATTAGCCTATTAGGCATTTTCATGTATACATATATAATTTTAGCTCTAAAACAGAGGTAAGCAGAATTTTTCTGAAAGGGCAAGATAGTACATAGTATACATTTTGCAGGCCGTACCATACCAATCTATTGCATTACTTAACTCCACTGCTGCTGTAATGTGAAAGCAGTCATAGAACCTGTGCTAACAAATGAGCATGGCTGTGTTCCCACACAACTTTATATGGACACTGAAATTTCAATTGCCTATAATTTTCACACATCACAAATACTATTCTGATTACATCTATTCTAAATTTTTTCAACCATTTAAAAAAAAAAAAACCCAAAACAACAACAACAAAAAGCCCATAAAAAACCCAAAACAAAACAAAACAAAGACATTCCCAGCTCACGGGCTGTACGAAAACAGTCAATGGGCCAGATTTGACCAGCTGGCTATAGTTTGCCAACGCTTGCTAAATCCTTTATCTTTATGTTCATTTCTGTCAGTAGTACTACCTGCCATCCAGTCTTGAAATCTCATTTAAAAAATAAAAATTCTTGGGCTTCCCTGGTGGCGCAGTGCTTGAGGGTCCGCCTGCCGATGCAGGAGACGCGGGTTCGTGCCCCGTTTCGGGAAGATCCCACATGCCGCGGAGCGGCTGGGCCCGTGAGCCATGGCCACTGAGCCTGCGCGTCCGGAGCCTGTGCTCCGCAAATGGGAGAGGCCACAACAGTGAGAGGCCCGCATAACGCAAGAAAAAAAAATAAAAATAAAAAAAAATAAAAATTCTCCCCTTTTATCTATCCTGTTCTGATAGGCACAACATTTGTCAATTTTATCACTAACACTTTTATCACATCCATCTCTTTCTTTGTCTTCCTATTACTATTATACAAGTTTGGGTCTTAATTTTCTCTTTCATTTTCAATCCTTTTGTCTTGCCACCATTTGATTCAATCTTTCTGACTGATAGAATTGTGCAATTCTTCAGCTAAAAAACACCTTTCATGTCTCCTTATTGAATAAAGACTATAAATTCCTCAAATATCACCATTAAATTGAATTAAAGTAGAAAATTCACATAGAAAAATGTCCAAATCTTAAATGTACAGTTGAACAACTTTCACAAACTGAGGGAATCCATGTACCTAGCACCCAATTAAGAAAAAAACAGCATCACCCCCAAAAGCCTCTTTGTGTCCTATTCTAGTCACTATCTCCCAAGAGCAATCAAATAACTACCTGTATATCTAGAACTATAGATTTTCCTGTTTCTGAACCTTATAAAAATGGAATAATAATATATATACTCTGGTACCTGGCTTTTTATGTCCAACATTTATATATTTGAAATACATCTATATTTTTGCATGGAGTTATAGTCTGTTTATTCTCATTGCTCTATACAGTGTATTCCACTGTGTAAACATATACCATTCATTTATCTGTTTTTCTATTAATGGCCTTTTGGGAAGCATAATATTTTTGGCTATTATGAATAGTAAATATTCTTATATTTTTCTTTTGGTGCACATATGGATGCATTCTTCTTCAGTCTACATCTAGGAGTGAAATTACTATGACACAGGCATCACCATGACCTTTGCCCCTACCAGCTTTTCTTTTTATTCATTTATTTATTGGCTGCATTGGGTCTTCGTTGCTGTGCACGGGCTTTCTCTAGTTGAGGTGAGTGGGGGCTACTCTTCATTGTGGCGCGTGGGCTTCTCAT
Source organism: Lipotes vexillifer (assembly GCF_000442215.2). Classification (NCBI taxonomy): domain Eukaryota; kingdom Metazoa; phylum Chordata; class Mammalia; order Artiodactyla; family Lipotidae; genus Lipotes; species Lipotes vexillifer. Next base: position 12,529 of record NW_006795282.1, on the reverse strand, counting down.
TGCGATGCCATCTCTTTGTTGCAGAGCACCGGCTCTAGGCACGCGGACTCAGTAAGTGTGGCTCACGGGCTCTAGAACACAGGCTCAGTAGTTGTGGTGCACGGGATTAGTTGCTCCGCGGCATGTGGGATCTTCTGGGACCAGGGCTCAAACCCATATCCCCTGCATGGCAGGCAGATTCTTAACCACTGTGCCACCAAGGAAGTCCCCCTACCAGCTTTTCAATGTCATTTCATCTTCCTTTCAATGTCATTTCATCTTCCACTGTACCCTCAAGCTAAACCAAGCTATTTGCTATTGCATTTAAATACCTTAAGATATTGTCCATTAATTATTTTGTTCATCTTCTTTCCTTTCCCCATCTCTGTTGGTCCAAACTTAATATTTCCAAGCCCAATTCATATAGTATATCCCCCTTTCTTCTCCAGAAAAAAGGAGATATATTATATAATTATATATTATATTATATCATATATAATTATTCTTTTAAAGGTTTCAGAACATGTTATCAGTTTTTCCCTCAGGATGTTTATACGCTTCTCTATTGTAGCCTAATTATTTGTAAACGTGACTATCTTACCTCACTATAGGAAAGGTCTTTGAAAGCAGAAACATCTTTCAGAGTAATAGTGGTGAATCTGTCTATCTTATTTGCTTTTTTGTGGGATTTTTGGTCTTCTGCCCCAGACTATAAGATTCCTGAATGTAGGAACATATACATGATAAATGTTTGTTTGCAGTTGTTAATAGAAACTGTCAAGACATAAAGAATAGGCTTGTGGGGTCAAAATTTTATAGCACTGATTTTGCATTTTGTCACTTACATTTACACATTTTCTAAGCTTCTACCTGTACAAGGTAGAAATTAAGTTCTCTTATTTTTCCTGTCCACTTTCTTTTCTAAATTTTTTAAAATTTAATTTTTATTTTATATTGGAGTATAGTTGATTCACAATGTTGTGTTAGTTTCAGGTGTACAGCTAAATGATTCAGTTATACGTATACATAAATCCATTCTTTTTCAGATTCTTTTCCCATGTAGGTTATTACAGAATATTGAGTAGAGTTCCTTGTGCTATACAGTAGGTCCCTGTTGTTATCAACTTTATATATAGTAGTGGGTATATGTTATTCCCCAAATCCTAATTTCCTGTCCAGGATTTTGTTATTCCTCTAAGACTATATTAATAGCACAACTGATCTCATTTTTTATTTACTTTTTAATTTCATTACGCTCATCACTACTACTTAAAATGTTGATATACCTACATTAGTTCTTTACATAAACACTTTAAATGATTTTTATTAACACTTAAAAAAGATAAAAAGGGGGCTTCCCTGGTGGTGCAATGCTTGAGAGTCCGCCAGCCGATGCAGGGGACACGGGTTCGTGCCCCGGTCCGGGAAGATCCCACATGCCGCAGAGCGGCTGGG
>NW_006795282.1:0-10908 GCF_000442215.2 Lipotes vexillifer | reverse complement strand
AAAAAAAAAAAAAAAAAAAAAAAAAAAAAAAGATAAAAAGGAAAGTAAAAAGTGATAATAGAAAAAAATGCAAAAAATTGTTGTCATACACACCTCCATTCAAACTCAAGCTCTGCCAAGTACTAGCTTTGTAGGTAGTAATGTAACCATCCTAGACCCGAGTTTCATCACATGTTAAATGATGACAATCTTATTAGGGATTTTCTGACAATTACAGTTATATCTGTAAATAGTGATACCTAGAATACACTAGGGACTTAGTAAATGGTGCTTACGATTAATGTATATATATATATGATAGTCTGGCCTCCAAGACTTTCTACAACATCATGGGAAAGGACAGTTAAAAATATTCACTTAGCTACCTCATAGAGTTTAGGTAGAGATCAAGTAGTATATTTTGAGTGAATACATTCCATAAGCAATAAACTATATGGTAATAGAAGCTCACTATAATTTTCTTATTTTCAGAAGCTCTAGAATCCAAATTGCTTATTTTACAGATAAGGAAACTGAGTTCCAGGGAAGAGAAATGTCTTGAAAAATATTACCCAGCTGGTTAATGGCAGATTTGGTACGTAAATCCACCTTTTACCATTATTAATAATTCTCTCTTTCCACAAAAATGTTCTGCTTCACTTAGCTATAACTTTTTTTTTTTGCTATAATTTTTACATGAAAATTGAATTCTTAAGTAAATCATATGACTCTGTTACATTCCCTATCCATAAACCTGGATGGAACACAGAAATAGTATTTTATTAATAAGTAAGCCACAATTACTAGTTTTTATAAATATTAGGGAATTCCAAATCAGTATTACTCATGTGGGTGGGTAGCTAGAACTCAACATTCAAAATGAAATGTTTTATAAACTTTTAAAATATATGCCTGGTGTATGCATATTGGTTAGAATCCTTGTTCTTACCTTCAGAGTACACCTAATTTAATAATAGCATTTATAATTTTTAAAATAAGCCCAGAGGCATTTGGGAATGGATATGTTTTTAATATATCAAAAACATAAGCAGTAGAACATTTCACTGGAGTTTAGAAAATCTAAAGTGCTGCCGGCAGAAATTCAACTTATTTAAATTGGGAGAACAAATTCATAAAAAAAGGCTTTTGAACTGATTTTTTAAGCATACTAAATTGCGATTTCAAACGTATTCATGAGAATTCATTAGAGAAAGTTTTCTATAATATTTTTAAATGATATTTAGGGATTAAAATTGGACTCTGCTTTAAGGAATAATATACATTTCTACATTTTTATATGTAGTCCTTTAAATCAAATTTATAAATATATTAGCTTTAAAAAGTTTTCAGCTTCCCCATCTGTCAAAAAGAGCACTCTTAAAACCTTGTGGGGTACACTCACAGATTCCTATCAGATATAAAACTATCTCATTTTATTATAAAACCTTATAGGCTTCAGGGGCTGGTTGAAACACAGTATTAAATCATTAGGCTTACTTGATTGATTGCCTATTTTCTTTTTTTTCTCATACCAAATAGACCTGCAACCCTCTTTTAAATTTTTTAAATTTTTTGAATTTTATTTATTTTTTTATACAGCGGGTTCTTAATAGTTATCCATTTTATACATATTAGTGTATACATGTCAATTCCAATATCCCAATTCATCACACACACACTCCCTGCCCCACCACCACCCCTTTTCCCCCCGCCCTTGGTTTCCATACGTTTGTTCTCTGCATCTGTGTCTCAATTTGTGCCCTGCAAACTGGTTTATCTGTACCATTTTTCTAGGTTCCAAATACATGCATTAGTATACGATATTTGTTTTTCTCTTTCTGACTTACTTCACTCTGTATGACAGTCTCTAGATCCATCCACGTCTCAACAAATGACCCAGGTTTGTTCCTTTTTATAGCTAATATTCCATTGTATATATGTACCACATCTTCTTTACCTATCCATCTGTTGATGGACATTTAGGTTGCTTCCATGACCTGGCTGCTGTAAATAGTGCTGCAGTGAACACTGGGGTGCATGTGTCTTTTTGAATTATGTTTTCTCTGGGCATACGTACAGTAGTGGGATTGCTGGGTCATATGGTAATTCTGTTTTTAGTTCTTTAAGGAACCTCCATACTGTTCTCCATAGTGGCTGTATCAATTTACATTGCCACCAGCAGTGCAAGAGGGTTCCCTTTTCTCCACACCCTCTCCAGCATTTGTTGTTTGTAGATTTTCTGATGATGGCCATTCTCACTGGTGTGAGGTGATACCTCATTGTAGTTTTGATTTGCATTTCTCTAATAATTAGTGATGTTGAGCAGCTTTTCATGTGCTTCTGGGCCATCTGTATGTCTTCTTTGGAGAAATGTCTATTTAGGTCTTCTGCCCATTTTTGGATTGGGTTGTTTGTTTTTTTAATATTGAGCTGCATGAGCTGTTTATATATTTCGGAGATTAATCATTTGTCCGTTGATTTGTTTGTGAATATTTTCTCCCATTCTGAGGGTTGTCTTTCATCTTGTTTGTAGTTTCCTTTGCTGTGCATAAACTTTTAAGTTTCATTAGGCCCCATTTGTTTATTTTTATTTTTATTTCCATTACTCTAGGAGGTGGATAAAAAAAGATCTTGCTGTGATTTATGTCAAAGAGTGTTCTTCTTATGTTTTCCTCTAAGAGTTTTATAGTATCCGGTCTTACATTTACGTCTCTAATCCATTTTGAGTTTATTTTTGTGTACAGTGTTAGGGAGTGATCTAATTTCATGCTTTTACATGTAGCTGTCCAGTTCTCCCAGCACCACTTACTGGAGAGACTGTCTTTTCTCCATTGTATATCCTTGCCTCCTTTGTCATAGATTGGTTGATCATAGGTGCGTGGGTTTGTCTCTGGGCTTGCCTTACTTGATTGATTGCCTATTTTCTAACGGTAATAATAATAATGGTAATTAACATTTGTTCATGCTTCCCATATGCCAGTCACTTTGCTAAGCACTTTTGAAAAATTATACCATTTAAAAAATAATATTATAGGGTTGATATTGTTAATATCTACCTTTTACAGTCATGGAAATGAGGTCTCTAGGGGACACATACATGTCTCCTATAAATGAAGAAGACCTCCTCCGTTTTTTTTTTTCCTTTTACATAATACCTCCTTGTTTATGGTTTCATTTACAACATAGTTTGTAGCACTAGGGTTAAATGTTAGTTTTGAAAAAAATTAGTCATATATTATTTGTAAACCAACTTGTGTCCTGGTTCTAGGAGAAAATAAAGCTGTAAAAGGCATTTGGAAGACAAATGGAGAAATCTGAAGATAGACTGAGTATTAAGAAATATTAAGAAGTGATTAACTTTCTTCCATGTGATAACAATATTGTGGTTATGTAAGAGCATACCCATTATTTTAGGAGACACTGGCTGAAATATTTAGGCATAAAATGCTATGGTGTTGCAAATCATTCTGAAGTGGTTCAGAAATAAAAAGCAACTATGACTCTGGAAGTCTGTTAAAATTACTATATCTATATCATGGAAATATGCATGTACACTGTATGAGGGTTAAATTTTTCTATACATTTTAATTGAAAAAATAAATCAATAAATAAAATAAAATGTAAATGAAATAAAATTAAAATTTTTAAAGAATTATTTGAAAAAACTTTAAAAGCTTGGAAAACAGATAATATTTTCTATTTTCTTATTTTGTCATGGTATCAGGGATTTTAAAGGCCATATAAACTATTCTCTTAACCCAAAATACCATTCCGTCTGTCATATCCCTGAAGATGCTTCAGCCTTTCCTTGGACATACCTGAAGGTTCAGTTCTGAGTTCTCTGGTGCTAAGAGATAAGTAAATTTTACCAGTAAAAACCAAAACTGAATGAGATTCATGATCTGCAAAAGTAATCCTCACATAGATTAGTGTGGCTGAAAACCCATAAGTTCACTCAGAATCTTGGTGTATATCATATGATTGAAATTTAAATAAATGTGGCTATAGCATCAACCTTTCTCTAAAAAGAAAGGCTGCTAACTCAGAGTTGGTGATCTACATGGAGGCTCAAAAAAAGTGGTGCCGGGTGGGAGGAGGTACCAAAAATCTGACATGAGAATCCCAATCATTTTGACAGATGTGACCCTACCACGGCCATATAGTTTTTGCACTACATGTTTTAGCTATAGGGTTAACACTAAGCCTTTAACATCTTTCCTCTGGTTCCTTTCTCACCAAAACAGGTAGGTTATTATAAGTTGTCGTCCAAAGTAGACTTTCTCAATTGGAAAGGCATACTTTAACAAGGTTATATGAGTATTCTTATCTAAATGGCTCCATATATATTTTTTAATCTAAACATTGCAAGGATTTAGATTAATTTAAATTCAGTTGAATCACGTTTTCTTTAGATCTTCGTTCACGTTTTTGTAATACTTTTTGTCTTGGGTGTTGCCAAGATGGAAAAAATAGAAATACTCATGTTTTGAAATTACACAGCTACACATAAAAAAGGAACAATTAAGGTCTTCCCTGGTGGCGCAGTGGTTGAGAATCTGCCTGCTAATGCAGGGGACACGGGTTTGAGCCCTAGTCTGGGAAGATCCCACATGCCGTGGAGCAACTAGGCCCGTGAGCCACAAATACTGAGCCTGCGCATCTGCAGCCTGTGCTCCACAGCAAGAGAGGTTACGACAGTGAGAGGCCAGCGCACCTCGATGAAGAGTGGCCCCCCTCTTGCCACAACTAGAGAAAGCCCTCGCAGAGAGACGAAGACCCAACACAGCCAAAAATAAAAATAAATAAATTAAAAGAAGGCTCAACATTAAAAAAAAAAAAAGGAACAATAAGTAAATATTATAAAGGCTGTGAGAAACTCAATCATATTTTAGAAGCCCATTCATTTTAATCACAAGTCTGCCTTTAGGATGTGACTCAGAGCCTAGCATATTTTACTTTGCACACAATTTAAATAAATTTAGTTACCTGAATTCCATGCCCACTTTACAGTAAACTGGAAGTAGAGAGGAAGAGTGCTAGTCTGATCCCAAGGAGGGAAAATAAAATCTATCAGGGAAGAGACAGAAAGCTCAGATAACTGGGGTCTTTCAGTTTATGAATAAACTTTCCTGCTCATATCAGGACACCTCCATCCTATCACTGTATTAGAGCATAGTACAGTTATGTTTGGTCATAATACTGACAATGAGTCATCTACCACATCATCACCCAGCATTTACTGATTTTCTACTGCATGGGAGTTATATAGCTCCATTCCTTCTCTCAAGGAACTTAAAATCTCTGTGCCCAGAAAATATCAAATTATATTTGGAATATTTTAGTTGGTAAGTTAAATTGCATGGAATATAATTTGAAGACAAATTCAAGTAGATATTATTTTTGAAGTTAAAAATGGATCTTCATCCAAAACAATTTGTTCTATAACAGTTCCAGGAAAGCAAGTGTTTTACTAAATATAGTTTTCATATATCTTTGATGGTGTAATATTTAATGTTTGTTTATAATTAATTAAAAAAATGTTCAAACATAAAATCCTGACATGGTATGTGAATAATGTACCACTAAAATAGGTATAATTTGAGAAAAAATTCTACATCTCTACTGACAGCATAGTTCCTTCTTTTTTTTTTTTAAGTTTTTTTTTTTTTATGTGGACCATTTTTAAGTTTTTATTGAATTTGTTACAATATTGCTTCCGTTTTATGCTTTGGTTTTTTGGCTGCAAGTCATGGGGGATCTTAGCTCCCCAACCAGGGATCGAACCCGCACCCCCTGCACTGGAAGGTGAAGTCTTAACCACTGGACCAGCAGGGAAATCCCAATTCCTTCTTAATTATACTTTTGTAATGAATATAATTTTATAAAATTATACATGTATTAAATGTATAACTGAATATAATTAACAGATTTCCTCCCAATAGTTTATGGAAATCTGAACACTTTATCTTTCTAACAACATTTTTCTTGATAGAATAACAATCTGAGGAATGTAGTCGAGAATTGCAAATAATTGACCGTATATTATGCTTATATATGTCTATATTATTATGATTTCATATACTGCCATGTTTATGATCTATATAAATATGCTGATAATGCCTGCCATCATATATACATGGTAAATTTTAAAAATCTCATTAGATTAATGTCAGTTGAATATAGCATATGTAATCCCCAAAGAAAAGTGAACAGTTATAATTTGTAAACTATTTAACACTTGCTAGGTATTTAAAAAAGAAAAACATATATCAATTTAGAAAATTCACAAATATTGTTTTGTGACTACATTACTGGGTAACTGTCCATTCTTTCTATTCTGACCCACAGTTAGCTGAAGCTTCCATATTTAAAAAGAAATTGTCAAACTCCTTATCATACATTCTTTGAAAATTCAAAATTCCCTCTCTAAGAGCACTATAAATTACTGAGGACTTACATCCCCACTGATCAACTTTCTACTCTGCATTTCTGCCCTTACTGATCTATTCCTTTCACTTGAGACTAACCTTCCATGACTATTCCCTTCTATGTTATAGTGGCCCAACATTTTTAAACTCTTTAAAAATCATCCATATACATAATCTGTGTAATGAAAAAATTGTGAAATTGTTTAGGGGTAATATGGGAATTTCACTAAGTGGGAATGAAAATATCTTAAAATTAAAATCTATCTTGTTTTTATTTGAATATTTAGAAAACTGGAGAAAACACTGTTGCCATATTAAAAAGAACAAGTCAGAAAATCTAAAAGTTCATGACCATTTTATTAACCTATCAGAGATGTCAATGAAAAATTACACTGGCTAAATTAAAAAAGCAAGGAAAAATTTATTCTAGAGTATTGCACAGGGGAGAGAGACTGAACTCATCTCTGCTGAGACAAAAGTTGGGAGAGTTTTTAAGCACTGAGGTGGGCTAGCAGAAAAGCATTAGAGGACATTAAAGGGGAGTTGGTCAATGTGGTTAGACCATCTATGTATGGTAATGATGCTTATGAAAGTTTGGCTCCTACAATCCAGCAGAGGCTGGTAGATAAGAGACACTATCTTTCTTGATTATTACATTTCAAAGGGCTAGCTCCCAGGTCCTTGTGAAAAATATTCCTGAATTGTAAACCTGGCAAGATGCTGGGAGAATATTTGCATCTCAAAGGGACAGAGAGGGGCTTCCCTGGTGGTGCAGTGGTTGAGAGTCCGCCTGCCGACGCAGGGGACACGGGTTTGTGCCCAGGTCTGGGAGGATCCCACATGCCACAGAGCGGCTAGGCCCATGAGCCATGGCCGCTGAGCCTGTGCTCCGCAACGGGAGAGAACACAGCAGTGAGAGGCCTGCATACCGCAAAAAAAGAAGAGAAAAAAAAGGCACAGAGAAAGAATTTACAAGTTTTCTAAAGTAAATGCTCTTTAAAAAAAAGTAAAGTCAGTGACCTATAGTTAGGAAGAAACCTGTCTAAAGCTTAGTCAATCTGGAATGAACAATAAGGTCTTCTTGTTTAGAGGTCACAAGGCAACCAACTAACCTGAAGTCTAGGGGGAGTCAGGTGCCTGCTGGAAGAAGTCCTAGCAAACGCTTGCTTGTCTTGGGCAGGTGCCACTGGACATTGGTAAGATGAATTTAGTTAAAAGAGCTGACAAACTGGTTGAGCTTGGATCATCTTATGATACCAAAGAGTAAGCAGTTCCTCAAAAAATATCAGAGAGGACATGTTAAAAAGAAACAGGAGCCAAGGGGCTTCCCTGGTGGTGCAGTGGTTAAGAATCTGCCTGCCAATGCAGGGGACACGGGTTCGAGCCCTGGTCTGGGAAGATCCCACATGCCGTGGAGCAACTAAGCCCGTGAGCCACAACTACTGAGCCTGCACGCCTGGAGCCTGTGCTCCGCAACAAGAGTTGAGTGAGAGGCCCAGGCACCGCAACGAAGAGTGGCCCCCACTCGCCGCAACTGAAGAAAGCCCTCGCACAAAAACAAAGACCCAACCCAGCCCAAAATAAATAAATAAAAATTAAAAAAAAAAAAAGAAAAGAAACAGGAGCCAAACTCTAAAAGCTTCCAGTAGCAAACGTGGGACAACTGGTCAACAAAATAGGGTTAAATCCACAGAATACAATAAATATGCAGGAACCAACTGTGACAGAAATAAACTGAATAAATAATGTGAGAGAAGGGGCAGCTCTTCCTATTAGTTCTAATTAATAAATTCAGAAGAAATAGGGATATAAAAAATGACTTAGGCAAACATCACTGTAATATCTGTGGTTAGATTAAGTGATGAACATTAAAATTAGTAGATAACACTTGAGAATAAGATTTGGATAGCCTTAAATCATTTTCTCCAAGATATTTATTAATTACAAAGAAAAATGATCATAAATTTACAGTAGAGAGAGCTAACAACCAACACTTTAGCCAAGTGATAAAGGCCAACATCACAAGAAATGTAACATATTGACATCTTGTACCTCCTGATTTGATGGACAGAGAACATAATATAATCATGAGAAAAACATCAGACAAATCCAAATTAAGGGACAGTCTGTAAAATACCTGATCTGGATCAAGTATCAAGGTCATAAAAGGTCAAAAAGGTCAAAAAATTGTTACACTAATAAACTCAGTAAAGTTGTAGGATAAAAATTAACACACAAAAATCTGTTGCATTTCTATACACTAATAATGACTATCAGAAAGAGAAATTAAGAAAACAATCTCATTTACTACTGCATCAAAAATAATAAAAGTCCTAGGAATAAATTTAACCGGGGGGGGCGCGGTGAAAGAACTGTATATTGAAAATTATAAGATATTAATGAAAGAACTTGAAAAAGACACAATTAAATGGTAAGATATTTCATGATCATGAACTGGAAGAATTAATATTGTTAAAATTCCTATAATGCCCAAAACATTATACAGATTCAGTGCAACCCTTATCAAAATTCCAGTGGCAGTTTTCACAGAAATAGAATAATCCTAAAATTTGTATGGAATCCTATAAGACCCTCAACAGTGAAAGCAATCTTAAGGAAGAAGAACTAAACTGGAGGCATTATGCTCCCTGATTTCAAACTATATTACAAAGCTGTGGTAGCTAAAACAGTATGGTATTGACATAGAAGCAGACATGTAGTTCAGTGGAACAGAATACAGAGTCCAGAAATATAGATCAATGGAACAGGATAGAAAGCCCAGAAATAAGCCCACACACCTATGGTCAATTAATCTATGACAGAGGAAGCAAGAATATACAATGGAGGAAAGAGTCTCTTCAATAAATGGTGCTGGGAAAATTGGATAACAACACACAAAAGAATCAAAATGGAACACTACCTTACAGCATACACAAAAAATAACTCAAAATGGATTAAAGACTTGAACTAAGACCTGAAACGATAAATTTCCTAGAAGAAAACAAAAGCAGTAAGCTCCTGAACATAGGTCTTGGAATGATTTTAAAACCTGACACAAAAGCAAAAGCAACAAAATTTAAAATAAACAAGTGGGACTACATCAAACTAAAAAGCTTCTGCATAGCAAAGGAAACCATCCACGAAATGAAAAGGCAATGTACTGAATGGGTGAAAATCTTTGTAAGTCATATATCAGATAAGGGGCTAACATCCAAAATATCTAGAGAACTCATACAAGTAAATAGTAAAAATGCAAACAATCTGGTTAAAAAATGAGCAGAAGATCTGAATAGACATTTTTCCAAAGAAGTCATGGACTGCTAACAGGTACATGAAAATATGCTGTACATCTTTAATCATAAGGGAACTGCAAATGCAAATCACAATGAGATATCACCTCAAATCTGTTAGAAGGGCAATTATCAAGAAGACTAGAAATAACAAGTGTTGATGAGAAGGCAGAGAAAAGGGAACACCTGTGCACTGTTGGTAGGGATGTAAATTGGTATAGCCACTTTTGAAAACAGTATTGAGGGGCCTCAAGTAATTAAAAATAGAACAACCATACAATTCATCAATTCCACTTTTGGTTATTTATCTGAAGAATCAAAAACACTAACTCAAAAGGTATGTGCACCCCCATGATCACTGCAGCATTATTTACAATAGCCAAGATATGGAAAAATCTTGATGGATGAGTGACTAAAGAAAATGTGGTATATAAATATATATGTATGAAAATGGAATCATTTTCAGCCATAAAAAAAGAGAAGGAAATCCTACCATTTGCAGCAACATGGAAGGACCTTGCGGACATTATGCTAAGTGAAATAAGACAGAGAAAAGACAAATACCATATGATCTCTCTTATATGTGAAATCTAAAACTATTTTTTATAAAACCTCATAGATACAGATAACAGATTGATGCCTGCCAGAGGTGGAGGGGTGTGGGAGATGCATAAATTGTTTCTGTTTTTGTTTTATACTTTAAATAAATTGATTCTTTTAATAAAAGAAATTATTACCCTAAGATTCTAGATTCCCACCAAAGCAAAATCAGAACATTTACTTATAAGCTGAGAAGCCGTAAAAAGTCCACCTATTTTTGGATAACATCATCATTTCTTAAAGGAACTTTTCCCAAATCTTGAAGCTAGAATACCATCCTTAAATGACAACCAAGTTATAATTTAGAATGTTTAAATGGGCTTTCATACCACAATAAAATAAAACGTGGTCTAGATTGTTCCTGCCAAGAGAAAATTTGTGAGAGTAAGGCAGCTGGACAAAGCAACCTGTGCTACTCTTCCTTAGATTCATCCTCTGCACCACTGGGTATTTTTTCTTAAATACCACTGCCACCATATCCTTGGTTTCACTTGAGGGCCAGAGTGTCTCTTCCTACATACTTCCTACTAGCATCTTGCTTGTGTGGACAAATAAAATTTCTCTTAACTACCTCTGGCCAGCTAACATAAGACTGTATTTTATATATATAT
>NW_006795281.1:0-850 GCF_000442215.2 Lipotes vexillifer | reverse complement strand
GGAGGTTGGTAGGACATATGGACTGGCGTCTCCTCTCTCCTTTTGACCTTTCCCGAATTCTTCTGCTTGGTGGTAGCTTGTTAGTTCCGCGTTCCTTGCCAGGACTGCTGTTGTAAGAGAACTCATGCAAGTGGTTTACTATGGTGTCTGGCCAGGGCGGGTGGTTTCCGTCAGTGGTTCCCCTAACGTTATGAACCCTCCTTTTGGTGAGTGAGGTGGGCAGGGAATAGGCAGGCGAGGGGCCTTCATACTGACAAAATGTAAAAGCCAGCAAAATTAGACTTAAGCTTCTCTTGTAACACTCTGAGTCCTCTTCCCTCTGCCACGATTTCTATCTCGAGTTCAGAGTTCTCTGATCTTGCTGGGGCTGGGCATAGCCCAACCCCGTCTAATCCATCTGTTTCCTCTGAGGTACTGGGGACTAAGTGGGGACATTGCCCTGGGAGATGAGCAGCTTAAAAGGATAGTGTAGGGGGTAACCAGCTGGACCCAGGCAGTGCTGTGTCTTCTGTTTGCTAAAAATGTCCTTCACTGGAAAGAAAAGAACCAAACCAGAGTAGGGAATCCCCACCCAAGCAGGTAAGGAATCAACAAGAGAACACCTGGCTGGGCCATGCCTGTGGCTGCTACTTTAAAAATTTGTGAGTTTGAACGAATAAATGAATCAATAAATCAATTAACATATTCCAAACTTCCTGATCCTGACGAACTACGTTTCTAGGTTCTGCGGCTATATGTAGACAAATCTTCTGGTACCCTCTGAGGAGCTATGGAAAATGAGAAGAGTGCCAGAGATGAGATAAGCAAATATGTTGTGATTAAAAAAAAAAAAAAAAAAGCTATTGGCTAA
>NW_006795280.1:0-2415 GCF_000442215.2 Lipotes vexillifer | reverse complement strand
GGGCACGAACCCGTGTCCCCTGCATCAGCAGGTGGACTCTCAACCACTGCGCCAGCAGGGAAGCCCAAGAAAAAATTTTTAATTAGTTGCCAATGCTTAAAAATCAGCTTTCTTATTTTGCTTTTAATCTAAATTTCCAGTTTCTTTTGAAAATTTGGAAAGTTCTAGCAGCCCTGGGTCTGGACTTGGCCCTGGTGACAGCTGGCTGGAGCTGGGCTGCAGCTGCCCCTTTACACAGGGCAGGGCTGCATCCAGCTCCCTTGGCCCCTGCCCTCATGGTCTCCTGGACATGTAGAATGAGGGCCGAGGGCCAGTGCCTCTCTCCCCATGTACTGCCACCTCAACCCATAGCACTGCCAGGGAGAGAGGAGAATGTTTCCCATCCTCTATTAAAGGTAGGAAAGCAAGGCAGACGGGAAGACTGGGAGTGGGCCTATTTTTGTGATGGTGTATATCACTTATGTGTAATTTACAGGCACTATGTTCCTTACACTTAGCCAGTTCCCTCATGTCAGTTCTCTTCCTGGCCCCTTAGGGATTTCGTTTGCGACCCTTGCATTAAACTGAGGTGACAGACACTCGTTGTTTCCTTTTTAAGTTTGATACACATTGATATATTGTAATGTGATTGCCATTGTAGCGATAATTAGCACCTCGATCACATTACGTAATTTTCCTTTCTTTTTAGTGGTTGGAATAATTAAGTTCTAGTCTCTTAGCAAGTTTGATGATTATAATACAGTATTGTTGTCTATATGCACCATACTGTACATGACATTTCTAGGGTTTATTTACTACTGGTTGTAAGTTTGTACCCTTAAACATCATCTATCCTTTCCCCAACTCCTCATTCCCGGGTAACCACCATTTTACTCTCTGTTTTTATGAGTTTGACTCTTTTAGATTCTACGTATAAGTGAAATCTTACAGGACTTGTCTTTCTCTGTCTGACTTATCTCGCTTAGCATAACGTGCTCAAGGTCCATCCATGTTGTCGCGAATGGCAGGCTGTCCTTTCTCAGCCACTAGGTTTCCCAAGACCATGGTTACACTGTTGCTAGTCTAATCAAGACAGTTGGAGAAAGGAGGTAGAATTTCACTTCTGCCTTGAAGGATGGTGTATTCATTTTCTAGAGCTGCCATAACAAAATATCACAGAGTGGGTGACTTAAACAACAGCAATTTAGTTTCTCACAATTCTGGAGGCTGGAAGTCAGAGATCAAGGTGTCTGCAAGGTTAGTTTCTTTTGAAGCCTCTCTCCTTGGCCGTATTCTTCTCCCTGTGTCTTTACATCATCTTCCTTTTGTGTGTGTTTGTGCCCCTAATTGCCTTTTCTCATAAGTCATATTGTATTAGGGCCCACTCATAGCACCTCATTTTACCTTAATTACCTCTTTAAAGACCCTATCTCCAAATATTCTGAGGCATGGGGGGTTAGGACCTCAACATATGAATTTGGAGAGGGCAAAGTTCAGCCTATAACAGATGGGTAGGTCTAGGAAGGAAGAGAGAAAGGGTACAGTGGGCTTATATTTTGTTATCTTCTCAGCACGTGTATTAGTTTGCTGTTGCTACTGTAATAAATTGCCACAAAATTATTAGCTTAAACAACACACATTCGTTTTCTTACAGTTCTGTAAGTCCTAAAACCAAACCTTGGCAAAGCTACAATCCTTCCACAGGCAGTATGGGAGAATCTGTTCCCTGGCTTTTTCCAGTATATGGAGGCTGCCAGCATTCCTTGGCTCGTGGCCCCCATTGCTCTGTTTCTCTCATCACATCAACTTCTCTGTCTCTGAGTCTCCTGCCTCCTTCTTATGAGGACCTTGTGTTTACATTGGGCCCATCAAGATAATCCAGGATAATCTCCCCATTTCAAGATCCTTAACCTAATCACATTTGCAAAATCCTTTTGCCACGTAAGGTAACACAGTCACTGTTCCAAGGATTAGGACATGGACATCTTTGGGGGGCGCCCCACTAGAGTGGTCACGTGACCCCAGCTGGCCCAGTCTGAGTTTTTTGAGGGTTTCCCTTAAATGGCAAAGCAATGCAATGTGAGTGTGGAGTTGGTGGAGAGGAAAGCTCCTGTGAGGTGGAAGGTTGAGTCTGCGCTTGTAGAGCTAGAAACCAAGGGGCGGAGAGAAGGACAGACAGACAGTCCTGTCAGAGTTTCCAACGCTGGTCCCAGTTGTTCTTAAGACCAGCAGTTTGGAAATCGACGTATCCTCCATTTGGTTTGTTTCAGTTGGGTTTCTGTCCCTAGAAATCAAAATCATCTTGACATTTACAGAGGCTATTTTATTTTATTTTATATATATTTTTTTGCGGTACGCGGGCCTCTCACTGTGGTGGCCTCTCCCGTTGCGGGGCACAGGCTCCGGATGCGCAGGCTCAGCGGCCATGGCTCACGG
>NW_006795279.1:0-802 GCF_000442215.2 Lipotes vexillifer | reverse complement strand
GAAAACACGCATACGCCCTTTTTGGCCAAGGGCATCCTGGTCGGCATTCTACCTATTTTCATACGCTTTAAATGCAATTCTAAACCACCTCCTGAAATCGGTTTCCTGCAATTCTGCCGCACTCTCAAGTTCTCTTCGCAGCCTAACTTCAGTATATTTTTGGACGAAAGCTGTCATCTGTAACTCTGCAGGATTGTGAAATACAGTGGCCCTGAGCTCCTTTTCTCCCCTCGCTCTCTTGTGAGCTGGCCGCCATCCCGCAGGATTGCTTCAGACCCTAGTCTGGTTCAGGCACGGCATGCTGAAGCTTTGGTTCATTCTTCTTGCTGGTGGGAAATTAGAGTTCACTGTGCTCGTCCAAACACCTACAGGTAGTCTCTTGTTGGTTCTCCCCATTCCTGTCCATCTTACGCAGAAATCGCAAAGTGTGCCAAACAGGGCGTTGAAGGCACTGACTCTGCAAGTGTGAGGAGTGTCAGGAAAGCGTCTTGAACGGCCAACACATGTTCCAGGGCACGTAAAGTGAGATGCATTTTAGGAACATTGCCCGATCACACGGTGGACCATACTCTGGGTTTCCCTTGAATGTTTTGGCGGAAGGAAGAATCCATTAAACCTGGGGAGTTGGGCCCCATGGAATGGATACCATGCAGTATGACTTCAAAGGCTTTGCCTTTGCTTACCAAACTTCACCAATCCTGTCAGCACCTAGTGTCCAGCCTTGTGTCTCACACAGCTTTCGGTATAGATGTGGTAATCCAGGTTTCATCCCGAGCCGTGAATGAATTAAGTAAGAATGTCT
>NW_006795278.1:0-214 GCF_000442215.2 Lipotes vexillifer | reverse complement strand
ATGGGCACTATCACCGTGAGCACTGTCAACATTATCACTGTCACCATGGGTACTTTCACCATGGATGCTGACACCATGAGCAATATCACCATGAGCACTGTCACCATGAGCAATGCCAGCATGAGCACTGCTAACATGGATACAACCACCTTGAGAATTTTCTCCGTGATTACTGTCACCATGGGCATTTTCACCATGGGTACTGTCACCAAGG
>NW_006795277.1:0-1318 GCF_000442215.2 Lipotes vexillifer | reverse complement strand
ATACGATAATCTCTAGGTACATCCATGTTGCTGCAAATGGCATTATTTCATTTTTTATGGCTGAGTAATATTCCATTATCTATCCATCTATATATACCCCACATATTCTTTATCCAGTCATCTGTCAATGGACATTTATGTTGCCTCCATGTCTTGGCTATTGTAAATAGTAGCAAGTCATGCTTATGTTTACATTTTGTTATTTCAAAGTGAATCTGGGTGACATGTGGAGGGAGTTAGTAGTTGTCTTGCTTAGAAACTCAGTCCTGAGTTCTGCTTATGGCTATGATGGACTAGCACATAGCAGACCAGCCCTCCCCATGAGAACTAGAAAAGCTGGATAATGTGTATTCTTTTTTTAATTATGTGGGGACCTTAAATATCTAGCAAGGCAGCCAGGACATGAGATGCCAGAGTCCCAAAGGAAAAGTGTTGAGGTGAGTCTGATATTCTTCTCTACCTTTTCACCTCAGCAACTTATTGCTTCCTTCACAAGATATGTGGACAGTCTGAGAACCAAGTTAAAAACAGCTGCTCCAAGACAGAGAGGATGAGCAGAGCTTTTAGCTGTCTCATGGGAATAAGAGGAAGAGTTCATGAATCTTATTTCTTGAGTGTCCAAGATCCCAAATAGAAGGGAAGAGGAGAGAAGTGAAAATGACTTTTTCCCTAGATATATTCTCTTTTATATATATATATAAAAGGTATATATTTATTTTTCCCTAGATATATTCTCTTTTGTATAACTTGTGCTGCCTGAAAGGTGGAGAAGCCAAGTAGAAAGTTTATGCCAGGGGACTGAGGGTCTGAGCAGAGCTACGAGCAGCTTTATGGAACAAGAGAGATGAATATTATAGTTCAGAGCACTCCATGGTCAAGGGGCCCTGGTAAATACCCCGTGACTTCAAACAGACATCCCTTAAAGGCTAAGAGAGTCAACTGGGCTCACGTCTTACAACACCTAGAAATCAGCCTCAAAGTTGCTCAATCCCAGATTGGTGGTCTGCTACTAATCTCACTACTAGCCATAACCTAAAGAAAATAATCTCTGAAATCAGAGAACATCACCCAGATACTCTATATACAAAGTATAGAGCATATTTAACATCCACCATTCTTCATTCTTTTAAAAATTATTAGGAATTCCAAGAAAAAGGACCAAGAGAAGGCATAGACTATATAAATATATCCATAGTTGATGCAGATATTGAAGTTGTCAGACGTGGACTTTAAAATAACTTTTAATATGTTTAAAAATAAAGCAGAAACTAACACACCATTGTAAAGCAATTATACTCCAATAAAGATGTTAATAAAT
>NW_006795276.1:0-228 GCF_000442215.2 Lipotes vexillifer | reverse complement strand
TTTTCCATTGCTTATATTTTTATCTTAGTTTTTAATTCTCAGAAACATTGCGTGCATTTTACCCTTTAAGTGAGTAAGTCTACGTTTTATCCCACAAAGACGGCTTCTTCAAGTTATGGAGAAGTCATAGCAGACTGTTGCTTCAATTTAAGATACGCGTTCACATATGAGATGAGAAGGGTGAGGACCCAGAGAAACGCCTTTGACAGAGGGGAGTGAGAGCATACT
>NW_006795275.1:0-1547 GCF_000442215.2 Lipotes vexillifer | reverse complement strand
GTGAATTACAGTGGCCCTGAGCACCTTTTCTCCCCTCGCTGTCTTGTGAGCTGGCCGCCATCCTGCTCGATTGCTTCCGACCCTAGTCTGGTTCAGTCACGTCACGCTGAGGCTTCGGTCGATTCTTCTTGCTGGTGAGAAATTAGAGTTCAATGTGCCCGCCCAAACACCTACAGCTAGTCTCTCGTTGGTTCTCCCCATTCCTGTCCATCTTACCCAGAAATTGCAAAGTGTGCCAAATAGGACGTTAAAGGCACTTACTCTGCAAGTGTGAGGAGTGTCAGGAAAGCGTCTTGAATGGCCAACACGTGTTCCAGGGCATGTAAACTGAGATGCATTTTAGGAACGTTGCCCGATCACACGGTGGACCATACTCTGGGATTCCCATGAATGTATTAGCGGAAGGAAGAATCCATTAAACCTGGGGAGTTGGGCCCCATGGAATGGATACCATGGTGTAGGACTTCAAAGGATTTGCCTTTGCTAACCAAACCTCACCAATCCTATCAGCCCTTAGTGTCCAGCCTTATGTCTCACACAGCTGTGGGTATAGATGTGGTAAATCCAGGTTTCATCCCGAGCCCTGAATGAATTAAGTAAGAATGTCTCTCTATTTCACTGTCATTGTGTTTTGGTTTTGAAAATTATTTTTATAATGGGATTTGGCTGATTTTCACTGCTGCGCTTATGTCGCTCTACACACGCTCGATTCTCTTACGGATACATATAGATACATAGGTTTTTATATTCCTACCAGTCAGGTCTATTCCTATGCGCTGAATATGGGGTGTTGAGTCCATTTCGTGGAGCAAGGTGTAGATATTGTCTATTACGTTTTTGACCTCTGGAACAGTATTTGTGCTGATTTCAATCTCTGGTTTTATGCAGCACCCCCACTCAGCTTTCACCTTACGCAAGCATAAGTTTGTTTTCTAAATGAGAGACTCTCTTCTGTTTTGTAATTCCTTCCATGTGTAGAAAAGTTTACAATCCGTGTATAAGTGATACCGTATGATGTTTCTTTTTCTGTGTGACCTATTTCACTTGGAATCATCGTACATACATCCACTCACTAAGATGCTACGAGCCTGATGACATTGATTTCATTGCTGAATAATATTCCATGGCACCTAAGTGCCGCAAGTTGGCGATCCATTTTTTCCTTTCGTGGGTATTTAACTTGTACCGTGGACGAGGTTCCTTTAAAGAGGGCAGCCGCAAACTTTCGGGTGGCTCTGGCTTTTTGATTTCTGTTTCCCTAAGCCTAGTGCCTGAGGCTATGTACCTTGTTTTTTTCGATGTTTCAGGAAATACCATACGTTTCTCCAGGGTGGCTGTTTGCAATTTACATCCCGCCCATCAGCATAACAACGCTCCCTCTTCTCCCTGGCCTGTCCTGCCTTTCTGGATTTTACACTTTTTTCAGATGGCCTTTTTGATCGGGGGGAATTGAGAGTTCATTGTAGCGCAGATTCCCATTGCATGCTTGCTTGGTTGGCCAAAAAGTGCGTATGCGTTTTTTCATGAATATATTCAGGAAAAAACGC
>NW_006795274.1:0-1071 GCF_000442215.2 Lipotes vexillifer | reverse complement strand
GGCGGCGGCGGCGGCGGCGCCGCCGAGGGACCCGCCTCAGGTAAACGCTCGTCCTGCGGGCCCTCACCGCCCTCACCCCACCAGACACTAAAGCCCCGAGTGCGGGGCGCCTGCTCTCGTGCCCTCAGCCCAGGCCCCGGTGTCCAGGACGGTGAGGTGGCCGTGGGTGGGGCCCTGTTTCTGACAGACGGTGTGATGGCGCGTGGCAGAGGGTCACAGGCGGAGGCACCGGCAGGTGCAAAGGCTGGGAGGTCGGATTGAGCCGGGAGGATTGGGGAAACCTGGGGTCCGTGTTGCTTCTGCAGGGAACAAAGTGTGGGTAGAGTCGCACCTGCAGTGACAGGCTGAGGAGTTGTACCTTCCTTCTTGGGGCTCTTGGAGCCATGGAAATTTTTGCGTAAAAGGGACATGATCTAAGTTAAGTTTGAAAAAATCCCCAGAGTCTGTTCAGTGGAAGCACAAACTGTAGGGCTGCTGAGGACATTGCGGCAGAGGGTGTTTGGGTTTTTTTTCCCGAAGGACACAAAACTGCTGAGAGTCAGTACAGAGGTTAGATGGTCGGTCCGAGATTACCTGGCTCTGGTGACTCCCATGGGTGCAGGGAAGGCCTGAGCCGCTGGTAGGATGCCATGCTCACATCCCTCTAAGACCTGCCTCTTCCCACAGGTTTCCATGGCTGCGGAAGTGCTTTTGGAACCTAATCAGGTAAGTGGCGGTTTCGTCCTCCCTCACTGGTCCCAACCCCTATTTTCTCCAAATTTGTGGTGTCATGAGACTTGTCACCTGCCATTTTCCCAGCCTTTGGGTGTGGGGACCTTAGAGAATACTAGCTCAGGGTCCTGAGTTGAGTCCAGGGGTTTGATGGAGGGGTTCCCATTTCAGGCCACCAATGGAAAGAGATGTGGAAGCTTATCACTAAAACGGGAAGTGCTTGGAGGTGAGGCTAAGCTGGTTCAGGGAATTGCAGGTCTCCTTCCTTTCTGGTGAGAACAAACTGGGTGTGGGGAGTAAGAGTCACACTTGGAATGACTGCCTGTGAGGTTTGGCATCTGTTCTGCAGGCAGTGGGAGG
>NW_006795273.1:0-21752 GCF_000442215.2 Lipotes vexillifer | reverse complement strand
CAGTTCTCAGCGTATAAGTCTTTTGCCTTCTTGGTGAGGTTTATTCCTAAGTATTTTATTTTTAGGGCTGTGATTTTAAAAGGCATTGTTGTTTTTTACATTCCCTTTCTGATATTTCATTGTTGGTATAAAGAAATGCAACCAATTTCTGTATGTTAATCTTGTATTCTGCTACCTTGCTGAATTCGTTTATCAGTTGTAGTAGTTTTCATGTAGTCTTTAGGGTTTTCTATATATAGTATCATATCATCTGCATATAATGACAATTTTACCTCTTCCGGAAGGAATTAACCTTGAAGTTCTACTGAGACTTTTGGGATACCTGTTTTAATGAGCCACTACTTCCTTCCTGAGATTGCAGTATGCACCAGAGATTCTAGAATTAGCATAATAAAACTAATAATGCAAAGAACAACAACAAATCTTCACAAACCTTCCTTGCAAGGAAGTAAAGTCCACTGGAAAAACAGACAAGTGAAACACACATTCAAAATTGCAGTGATTCTCAAACATTTACGGGCTGAAAAATCATGACAAGCATGATAACCAGGGCAATTACTAGACCCCCTTCTCCAGCTGGTCAGGTGTAAGATCCTGTAACTCTATTTTTGGTGAATGCCTCCAGGAGAGTCTGAGACAGATGTTCTCAGCTGTCGTCAACCTTTAGTGTGCATCAGATTTGCCTGAGAATATTGTTAAAACACAGATTGCTGGGCTCCAGTGCCAGAGTTCTAACCAGTTCCCAGGTTTGGCTGATATTGCTGGCCCAGGGACCACATTTTGAGAACCACCTTTCAAAACTCTGCAGTATGCGATTGTGTATGTTGTGAATGAGTCGGGCCCAGAGAACCAAAGGAGGGCAAAGGGACTCTGCCCTAAATTAGCCAAAGGTAACAATAGCAGCTAGAATTGATTGACCCAAGAAAAAATGATAAGAACTAATAAAGGAAAGTGAAGATGAGTCAAAGAAATGGAAAGACATCTCCTGTTCTTGGGTTGGAGGAATTTTGTTAAAATGCTCATACTACCCAAAGCAATCTACAGATTTAATGCGATCCCTATCAAATTACCCATGACATTTTTCACACAAAATTCACACAAAATTCCTAAAATCCATACAGAACCATAAAAGACCCAGAAGTACCAAAGCAATCCTGAAGAAAAAGAACAACGTTGGAGGCATAGCCACCCCAGACTCAGACAGCACTCCAAAGTCACAGTAATCAAAACAGCGTGGTATTGGCACAAAAACAGACATATGGATCAATGGAACAGAATACAGAGCCCAGAAATAAATCCACACACCTCAGTTAATCTTTGACACTTAATCTTTGACAAAGGAGGCAAGAATATATAATGGGAAAAAGTCTCTTCCGCAAGTGGTGTTGGTAAAGTTGGACAGCCTTATATAAACCCATGAAGTTAGAACACATCCTTTCACCATACACGAAAATAAACTCAAAATGTCCTAAAGACTTAAACATAAGACATGACACCATAAAACTTCTAGAAGAGAACATAGGCAAAATATTCTCTGACATAAATCATACCAATGTTTTCTTAGGTCAGTCTCCCAAGACAATAGAAATAAAAATGAAAGTAAACAAACGGGACCGAATCAAACTTACAAGCTGTTGCACAGCAAAGGAAACCATAAACAAAATGAAAAGACAACCTACAGAATGGGAGAAAATATTTGCAAATGATGCAACCAGCAAGGGCTTAATTTCCAAAATATACAAACAGCTCATACAACTTGATGACAATAAAAGCAAACAACCCAATCAAAAAAATAGGCAGAAGACTTAAAGAGACATTTCTCCAAAGAAGAAATACAGATGGCCAATAGGCACATGAAAAGACGCTCGACGCTGCCAATTATTAGAGAAATGCAAATCAAAACTACCATGAGGTACCACCTCACACCAAGTAGAATGGCCATCATTAAAAAGTCTACAAATAACATATGCTGGAGAGGGTGTGGAGAAAAGGGAACCTTCCTACAACACTGTTGGTGGGAATGTAAGTTGGTGCAGCCACTGTGGAAAACAGTATGGAGGTTCCTCAGAAAACTAAAAATAGACCTACCATATGATCCAGCAATCCCACTCCTGGGCGTATATCCAGACCAAACTATAATTCAAAAAGACACATTCACCCTGATATTCACAGCAGCAATATTCACAATAGCCAAGACATGGAAACAACCTAAATGTCCATCAACAGATGAATGGATAAAGACGATGTGGTACATATATACAATGAAATACTACTCAGCCATAAAAGAAAAGAATGAAATAATGTCATTTGCAGCAGCAACATGGTTGCAACTAGAGATATCATACTGAGCAAAGTAAGTCAGAAAGAGAAAGACAAATACCATGATACCACTTATATGTGGAATCTAAAATATGACACAAATGAACCTATCTATGAAGCAGAAACAGAATCAGAGACATAGCGAATACATTGGTGGCTGCCAAGGGGGAAGCAGGTGAGAGAGGGATGAACTGGGAGTTTGGGATTAGCAGATGCAAAGTGGTATATATAGATTGGCTAAACAACAAGGTCCTACTATATAGCACAGGGAACTATATTCAATATCCTGTGATAAACCATAATGCAAATAATATGAAAAAGAATGTATATACATATGTATAACAGAGTCACTTTGCTGTACAGCAGTAATTAACACAATGCTGTAAACCAAGTACACTTCAATAAAAAATGTTAAATTTTTTAAAAAGTTAATTCCTTCAGAAGAACAAGTACTACACACTCACAAAAAAAGCACCTTTGAAAGTTTAAATTTTTGAATTTCTTTGCCACTTCCTTAGTTTTGATCATCTTGGACAATATATTTTTAATATTGACTTTTAAAAAGAATTGTGTTTCAGTGTTTGCTATCCTTAGAGAGACAGGAACAATAAATACAACTAAATACTTATTTTTCAAAAGTCTCAAAAGTATAAGGGAAATGAAAGTAATTATATCTTCAAATGATTTGGGGGTATGTTTCTAATTTCATACTTCTGATGCTATTAAAGATTAAAACTGTATTAAGACATTTGAGACATGCATTGGTATTAAATGAATTTAATTTTATGTAAAGTGATAGAAATATTTTCTTCAGCAAACATACCTGCAGATATAAAATCACAACCATAAATCTACAAAAAAGCAAGCTATTGAATGAAATCTGATTGGTTATTTCCCTGCAGTGTGGATCTGCTAATAATTTAATTTACTACTTGCTAATAGAAGCCAAAATTTAAATATACATATATATGTGTGTATATATATATACATATATTCAATTTTAAATCATTCATATATATGAACATATATATATATAAACAATTTAAATTAAAGAAAGTACATCTGGTGGCTTATTTTTTCCCCCCGATTTCTAAAGAACACCATATTCTATTCTAGGCAGTGGAATGACAATCCACCTTAAGGGTTGTTCAATGAGCATATCTGAGAAACCACTGGTTTAGCCAATGATGTACTTATTGAGGGAGGCCCTAGTGCCACTGTCAAGAGCTTATCCACAAGAGCGATAAGAAGGTACTTGTTTGGTTTGTGATAAGAAAGAGTAGTGAGGAATGGCAGGTAGCTGCAAGCTGATGACACGTGATGTCCACATATATGTAGAACCAACACGCCCATAATTGCACCCATTTTCCATACCCAAATCCAAAGCCTTTATATGATTAATCCCAGGCAAAAATGGTAAGGTTCATGTGTGCTACTATCCCACGGCTTCAAGATGCCTATAAACTAATATGAGTATGTCTTAGTTTTATCAGTGGAGGACAAACCAGGCTTCTATCACCAAGCCCCATTCCATAACAGGCAAACCAGTCCAAGACTTCTCTGAATGCTGTAGGAGGGTCTATGGAATGGGTGCTCACCCCACTGTGATGCCTAAAATGCCTTTGCACAGAGCAAACATTCAATACATGCTGAGTGAATGAATGAGTGAACTGGTGTCATAAAACAGGCTTATTTGAGGGAAATTCCATTCAACAGGCTGGCATTCCTTCTTACCCATCTTAACTGTTAAGCTTGCAATCAGACAAAAATTTAATTATAAAACGTTAGAGCTGAGGAAATTTTAGAAACTATCTACTCTCCAGAGGTATACAACTTTAATTTAGTGGTAAAAATCACTAGGAATGATTTAGGAGTCTATCAGATCTGAGTCCAAATTCGGCATCTACCATATTTGGGTGAGCAAATAACTACTTCTGAGGTTCTGTTCCATGTATGCATTATGGGATATCATAATAATACGTACATTAATTGTAAGACTATCAGGGGATGAAATGACACAATCCATTTGCCATGGTCGGCTAAGTAATTTGCACCAAGTAAGCACTCAAGACATTAGCCAATATTAATAGCGGAGAGATGAAAACAAAGCTCTGGGACTGATGCCTACCCTAGTGGCCCCAGTGGTCATAATGACTTTCTTCCATTCAGCCTGCTCTCTTCTCACTAAGACGAAGGAAGAGAAGATGAACAAATTGGGAATAACAATTTGAAAATTGTTTTATACTCCCTGAATGAATGGAGTTATAATAAAATGATTCATGAGTTCTGCAGAAATGTGATGAGACCTTAGATCTTTATGTTAGTTCTGTACAAAACCAATTTTTGGCCCTAAGATGTACCTTCCCAACCAGCCCCATCCTTACCAGGTTCAAATATCATTGTAAATGGAAAAGTCAACAACACATAATCAACAAGCTAAGTTACAAGCCAGTGAAGTCTCAGAGGTTTGATAGAGAACATTCAGATTTATCATTATATGTAAAAATAAGATGATATGGAGAACTCAACCTAATAAACATTACCTGGCGATCGATAATCTCTATAATAGTGCTAAAAAAAGTAAACAGCTAGACATTTATTTAGATGGTTTTCCTTATAAGAAAGCAATTTCTGTATAACTTTTAATGTACTATTGATGAGAACAATTCAACAAAATTCAAATAAATATCTGCAGATGTCCTACAAGAAGAAAAGAACAGTTAGATGAGACAGGGGATAACTGGACTTCAGGATGAGTAAGACCCTATACTTGACCTCAATAAATTAACATGAAATACAGTGGATGAGTCATGTACAGAATGTCAGTATTCTAAAAGGCCAAGTTAAGTACCAAAAGGAACATGCGGGGATTCTTAAGAAGGAAATAAAATATTGGTTAGTTGATTACGAAAAGGCAGAAGGGAGTAGGTTCCCTTTGGCTGCTCTTTGAAGAGATCACTTCCTTGAGAATCATTTCTACTCTCACCAGAGTAGCTGGAAGCAGATTTTCATACCAGGATGTTGTAGTATGCTAATACTTAAGGGTTCTTGAGGGTCAGAGAGAAGGGTTTGACTACTCCGGCTCCATCTCTTGCTGTGGGTCAAGTTTCTTACCTTTCCAACACCTCAGCGTCTTTATCTGAAAGTTGGGGATGATGATAATGTCTCCCACCTGAGTGTGAGAACTACATGATATACGCAGGGCTAAATTTGGTGCCAGGCACACAGAAAGTGCTCAGTACGGCAGGCAAGTGTAGTAACAATGAGGTCACAGAGCTTGTAGGAGATAAACCTGAACTCTTTCTGTTGGATCCTACAAGCCAGACCATAATTTAAGTCCTTCAAAATATACTTCAGAACATTTGAGTAAATTAGTGAATAAATCCTCCTAGTCAGACAGACCAGATCATTATATTAGGTTCAGCAATAAGTGGAGGAAAGTCATAATCATAGTTGGACAGTTAATACAGTAATTTACTTGCTTTGAATTTTCTAAATGATGTTTAGCTGGTAGTTTCATGATAACCATCGAATAAAAACAGCCATATTTTGGTGTTTGGAATAAGATCTCATATTCAGTAATATAGATATATATATTCCTAGACCTTTATGATGTGAGTAACAGATGACATTGAGATGCCATCTAGAAGTACCCCTGTGCAGTTCATCATGTCAACCCAGCTAATATTTTTATAATGTTCAGAGTGAATAATATATGCAGCCATAAAGCATATTTCTAATCAATGCAAAGATTGTTTTTCCCATGCTAAACCCAGAGTTAAGTTATAACACGCATCATAAGATTAATGCGCCGTTGTTTCTTCATCACTTTGCTAAATTACTTAGTCTGGAAACCATTCAGAAGGTTGCGAATTGGAGCTGAGCTGTAGTAGTGAGACTGTGCTTCTGATGCTGCAACTATTTCCACCCCGACCCCTACTGCTCCCTTCTTGGGAAAGAAGGCAACATTTCTCCTAGAAAAAGTCACAGGTTTATAAGCTGGCTTGTATAATACGTTTGGAGGAATAGTGTGTCTTTTAAGCAGAGCCCATCTCAGCATATAAAATAATTTTTACCTACCATTTAATGAAATTAACACTCACTTTGAGGCTAGGTCTTTTGCCATTTGACTCCTGGATCACGTCTATGGATATATTTTTTTCTTGAGACGAAGTGTGAACCCAATATAGGATCCATCATTCAGTCTATCTAGCTGATGTACATCACCTGAAGCACAAGTTCCCTGAGGCCAGGCACTTTATCTGCTCTATCAGTGTAGCCCTGATGCCTAGTGTCTAGCTTTTGGAGATTCTTAATAAACATTTGTACTGAATAAGGTATGTATACGGTGAGCAAAAGTTGGCTTCCCATTTTACAGTCCAGAGTATGCCACTCATGTTCTGTGAACACTGGATAGCAGAATCTTACTATGTTATTTTTCTGTTCCCTTTGCAAGTTTCCTGAAAGGGCATTCCTGTCCTTAGAATGTCCATCTCCTCCCATCTTCCTGGAGAATAAGTCTTCTTTCTTAAATACTTAGTCCCATTATTGACTCTTTAAGATTGAGTCAATCTCCTTACAAACAGAAAAATGCAGTGCTTTTTTTTTTTTTTCCTTTGGACATTTATCACCAGAAAATTATTCTAACACCTGAAATTCTGGACCTAAAATGCCTGGACTAGTGGTTCTCGAAGTCTGGTACCCAGACCAGCACATCAGCTGCACGTAGGAATATTTAGAAATGAAAGTTTTGGGCCCTGCTCCAGAGCTACAGACTCGGACACTGTGGGGGTGGGGCCCACTACCTGTTTCAGCAAGCTCTCTTGGTGATGCTGATGCATACTCAAGTTGGAGACCCACTGCTTAGACCTAGAACTTAAGGTTTAGGCTTTGGACAGATCTGAGTCCTAAACACTACTGAGACACTGGAGTGACCATGAGCAAGTTACTTCTGGGAACCTCTTAGCATGTGTTTGCCTTGCTTAGCTAATAGTGATTTGAATTAATTAGAATAATGCACACGGTGTACTCAAGAGAGTAACCAAAGCATACTTTATGTTCCATAAATTCTAGCTGTTTACCATTATCATCAGTCAGAGCTTACTGACACATCCTGAAGACATTCTTCTAATAAGTGTAATAATGTGGTTTGTAAAATTCACAGCTTAGAAGAGCATATTATGAAGTTCATCGGACAGGGTCTCAGCAGGAAATCAGGGGTACATCAATAAGGATAAATTGAGCCCAATGTAGAGAATCAAGAGATAGTGTAGTGCCCTGGATTCAGTAAAAGTGTGACTACTTTATAGGAGATGAAAGAGAAAGGAAGCCTTCGTTGCTGGAGAGAGAGTCCTCCCCAAAGATGCTGTGACACCCCACAGAGAAGCACTATACGTTAGTTGGGGGATGCAGCCAGCTCCCAGCAATTTGGCAAGAATTAATACCCTAACTTCACTCCCCTCTTTCATTCCCTACAGTCTTCTATTGGTATTCTTCATTGGTGAGCCAAACAGAAGCCAGAGCAAGGATACTTACTAAGATAGGCCATGCAAGCCATCCATATAGAGTTGGGTGGAGAAAGGATCTGGAAGGGCAAAGAGGACATATTTCCCACAGGTGGTGAGCGAGCTGTAAGATCACTCGCCCTTCTAACAACATTGCCATGGCAGGAGCACGGAGGAGCAAGTGGTTAGTTCTGACTTGGCAGATCCAGGAGACTGCAGGACAGAACTGGTATATGAGTTGGGCTTTAAAGGTAGATTTGAATTTTAATGGAGAGTATGGAGTAAGAAATGGTGAAGAACCGAGGGAAAGGGAGATTCATTGCAAATGGAGAAAAGAAAAGTGGCATAAAGACAAGAAAAGTCAAGACTTACGGAAGAGATAGCAAATACTCTGCGTGTGACTGGAGCAGAGAATGGGTAGACGAAGGCTGGAAGTTAAGATGAAGTCATCCTTGAATAACATTAAAGTTTCCTCCTTTAACCTCAATTTCCACCTTCTACTCCCTTCATTAACATTGGAAAATTAAAAGTGAATTTGACTGGGTTGGTGACAATGGCAGTATGAAGCAAAGAGAGGAGAATAAGAGTAAAAAATTTAGTAGTACCTTGGCGAAGCTGGGTAAATGATGGGTGGTGGTGTCACGTCAAAGCATGGGCAAGTGATTGTGGCAAATATAGGTTATTTCTTGACTATATGACTTCAGTTAAGGTACCTAAGCCCTCTAGGCTGCAGTCTCCCAACCTGTAAAATGGGGATAAAACCTGGCTTCCTCCAAGGTTTCTGTGAGGATCTAATGAGAAATGGAAGTAAGAGTTGAGTCCAGTAGTCAGTTTTTAATGCATATAAACTAATGTGAGGATAAGGGTAAGAATACTTGCTATCATTTATTGAATACTTATTATGTGTCCAATATTGTGCTAGTCTCTTTACATACCTTTTCTCAGTTAGCTTTCTTTTCTCTTATCTGCCTTTCTATAGGCAAGAGATAACTGATGGCTCAGTTATGAGGAAACCCAGTTGTGAGGAAAATGTCAGAGGGAAAATGTACCAGAAAGTTAATTCCAATGGATCTGTCAGCCTTAAACAGAGCATGTCTGTGCTAAAATGTGTAAAATATCTGTGCTAAAACTACTCAATTGGAAAAGTTTTGATAAAGTATTAACTTAATGAATAGGCATAAACAGCTTGGAGCTTTTTGGAGGGTATGTGGTAATTGTAGTATTGGTGTGATGACTTTTGAAAGTTCTATGGCGTATACAAGTCAGAAAGAAGGCCCGGAAATGGGGGGAAACTCTGTCTGAAAGTTATTGGGGAAGTCTGGCTAGTAAGACTCCAAAAGGGAGAATCAGTAAGAGGCCAGGTTATTCATAGGCCTTCTAAGAATGTGTCCATGAGAAATATTTACAATGATTGCATGCCGGAATTAAAGGAGAACACTGGCTCCATAAATGGTAACTTATTTTATACAAACAGGCTAATGATAAAAATAATGAAAATCTGATGGATTTTTGAGAGTTTCATTGACCAATCTGAGACAAAAGTGCATAACAGCTAGTTACTGATAGTTTTAATCAGGTCACTTTAGCGTCAAGAAAAGACAGCACCTGAAATGGTAAGGGACGTTTATGCAAGGTCACAAAGATTTTTGGAGGTGCATTTGGGGCACAAACCAATTTCCATAAGAATTCTTTCAGAAGTCAGAGGTTTGCTTGTCAAAAACAGCATGAACTTACTTTCAGGAAAAGTTCCTAAGAAAAAATAATTTGAGTAATACAGAACACTGATGTAACAGTTAATTTAAGAACCCAGCAATAGAGGTAAATAGTAAAGCAATTATGGGTTAAGAGTCTGCATAAATTCCCCTGGAAGGGGGATATGGTCAGAGACGGCAATTTGAAAACAGTGAGTCACCAAAAGTAAAAGTTTAAATTGCAAGCTGTTTTGGGGGTCTTCGAGAGAGATTTTATAGATTGAACAACAACAGCAGCAAGGATAAAATATAACGCTGGCGTGTAGACTGCAGCCTGAAAAGAAAGCATTGCAGAAAAGCCACATCATCCTGAATTTATATTTCCGTGCATTTGAACAGACTGGAGAGCAGTAAAGTTGTCTTGAAAGCGAGTGATTTAAGTCAGCCAGCTTGTGAATAATACGAGATATTTTTGCATTTACATTAACTTATGTCCATAAATAACGAACTTGAACAATGAACAAAATCCATAATCCTGATAATGCTAAGAAAACTGGAAAGATACATTTACCTTGAAAAGACAGGAGAAAGAAGACAGCGTAGAAATTTAAGGAGATTGCAGTTTTGGAAAAATTATATTAACATTTATTAGCTGCTACAGGTTTGAAATGTGATGATTTAAAGAAAGAAGTAGACTGTTGATTTCTAAAAGGTAATGTGTAGGCTGAAAGAGAAGAGAATCTTGTTGAGACCTAAAGTGTTCTTTTAAGGATATATTTCAGTGTCATTTCAGAAAATAAACACATTTCCCGTAACAAAACAGTGAGGTTAATGGAATAATGCAGGTGAAAGCTTTTTGGTCCAAAGGAGTTCCATCCTTTGGAACAAGGTTTTATTGTTTAACACACCGTGACCCAGGCCTGTGAGTGCCAGCACAGTGGCTGTATTTACAAGATCTGGTACAATATTCACAGTAGTTCTGGCCTTAGCACTAGGCAAGGATCATTCTTTTTGTATCTTCCTGATTGCTTCCTCTACAGAAATGGGATAATCCCTCCTCTTCTAAACTCTTCTTCCCTCAATAAAACTAGTTTATTCTCCAGGTTGAGCTTTTCCAACTCTTAGAGGTCTAAAATGAATAATATGAAACATACTGTATTTGCACCTATTTTTATTTAAGTTAACTAAGGAGATTTATTTAATTAAATAGGAATTTACTAACAGATGCCAAAATAAACAATCAACAAGTTTTCTTTAAAGATCTTATATATTATATAACAAGATCCACCTAAGAGTTAAAATATAAGTAGGTATACAATTTAACTATTTGAAAATAATTTTTCTTCTTACCACTGAAGCAATAAGCAGGTAGTAGTACAGTTTGGGGAAAACAATATTTCTGGCTTCTGTTTGTTTCATTTTAATTTGTTATATTCATGAGATCTTTTGTGAAGCCTTTGGGTATATAGTAAAATTAATGGGCTTTTAACTTTGTATTGACTCGTATTTTTGTAGGTTTTAAATTTTTCTTCTGGCTTTAATTTATACTATCTCATTTTACTTTTTCATTTAGAAATAACGTATTTTTCTCAGGATTGCAATCTCAGTGCAGTCCTCTACTTTTCTATTTGTTGGACGTTCTCTTAGACGTCTACTTTTTTGTCTAGTTAGTACATTTCTAGTTTTTTATACAATTGATAAGAACTCTTTAATCTTATGACTTCTTTATATTTTCTCTTTGGAGACAAGATTTATAGGGATTTCCTTGGGTTTAAACTAGAAAGAAAAACCAATTTGTATATGAAATGTTGAAGGCTTTGTTACATAGTGGATTAACATTATATGTATGTTTGAAATACACGACTTCAACCAGAGCACCTAGCCGTTAACCTCCAGATTAATATCTAGTATATGTGCATGCTTCCAACACATGGCATTGCCTCCTATTACTGCATGTCCAGGAGAAATTGTTGTGTCTTGTAGCAAAAGGCATTAGATCTTTGCACTTTTTTTTTTTTTAATGACAGCTATCCAAATATCAACCTGAACTCTTGTATATGAGGACAGAAAAGGACAACTTTAAGACAGGTCTAATATCCAGTTGTACCTTTCAGTCACTTAGAGAGAAGGCTTAGACCCCTGAAGCCCAAAGTCACAGCTTTTTTAGGATTATGGTGGTATATACCTCCAGTTTATAGAAAAAAAATGCGTTGTAGAGAATCCAAGTTAAATAGGACTAAAATCCAAGTTCAATCTAGAACTGAAGTTTTACTGCCCCAAGTACATGTAAACTCTAGGTTACTGCTCTGTTTGTTGTCCATTTCATCAGTTGCAAAATATTCAAGTTAGTCTTTCAATGCTAACAAGAACATAAAAATGCATTATGTCTAAAAGCAGAACATGATTGTCAAGCCAGATCTGCGCATTACCTGAGAGTTTTGGGGGCCACCCAAGCGGCATCTACTTGTTTGCTACTGACCTTCAGTTAGACTTGCTCAAGAATTGTTACAATGTAATAACATACACCCTTATGTACTCTTGAGTTTATTGAAAACACACAGCAAATGTGCACACACACACACACACACACACACACACACACACACACACACACATACACACCAGCACACCAGCATACACCTACTCTAGAGCCTAGAATTTTAAGACTCAGAACTTTTTATTTGCTTCAGGATTAAGATGGACCCTGTATTTCGTCAGCATGCTAATTAGAAACTCTATAAACAATTCAAAACCAGCTTCTTAAATTTCTGTTTTAAAAATATTGATGTTCAATATTATCCTCAGAGAGTTCTACTCTGACTTTTCTAATTGTTCTTTTCTCCCTTCATGGGATAAACAGTTAGGGTTTCTTTCTTTTTTTTTTAAATCTCTCGTTGTAAAAAATTCTATCTTAAAAGCTGATTTATTATTTCTTCCTTAGCATGGGTGACATGGGAACAAAGATGATATTTCATCAGTCTTGTTTTTATTTAAGCTGAAAGGTTATATAGTTCTATTACCTACTGCAATATTGCTAAATAGTTTTATACTGCTTGTAAATCTTATGACATTATTTTTTTAGTTTGTATTTAAGGCATTTACTCAAAAGGGACCATATGCCTCAGTTCATGTTACTCTATCATCAGTGTGTATGGCCACTCTATTTTCTAATACTTTTAAGATTGCTTTTGGCCCCGACGTTCTTCTGCCAGATTTATTTCCTTTATTTTCCCCTATGTAGCACCATTTGGGCCATTTAATATGTAATTTTCCAACTCACCTGGTTTTGTAGTTTCTAATTTTTGCAAAAGTAGTATCGACTAAAAAATCACATCCTATTCTTTTATTTTTTCTACACAAAATTATTGTTTTAAATTTGTCTGTGTTGCTCCATATAAATTATTGCTTCTGCCCACTGTCTAATATTCCGCCGTATGTTAATACCATGTTTTGCTTATCCATTACCCTCATGATACATACTTGGGGTATTTTCAACACTTTATGTCCACCTGAAAGCAGTAATACCCTCTTTCCACATGTCCCCTTGAGTAACAGTGCAGCCATGGAATGGCTGAGGTAGAAGTCATATAGATGCCTTATTTCACAGCTTCCCCCTCAGAGTAGCTGTACCGTTTTCCCCTCACCAGCAACACTTGGAATTTCTCTCTTGCCATATCATTTGTCACCACATGCTGTTAATCTGCATTAAAAATAATTAATTTATTTATTTTTGGCTGCATTGGGTCTTCGTTGCTACACTCAGGGTCTCTCTATTTGCAGCGAGCAACTACTCTTCGTTGTGGTGTGCAGGCTTCCCATTGCAGTGGCTTCTCTTGTTGCGGAGCACAGGCTCTAGGCGCGTGGGCTCAGTAGTTGTGGCTCCCAGGCTCTAGAGCGCAGGCTCAGTAGTTGTGGTGCGCAGGCGTAGTTGCTCCACAGCATAATTTGCATTTTAACTTCTGGAAATTTGGCATGTGTGGATTCATATGAAGTAAGGTGTTTTAATTCTGCATTGCTCTGATTCTAGAAAAGTTAGGTCTTCATATACTTTCTTCCTATTCATGTTTTCCATTCTATGAATTGCCGATCATGACCTTCGCTCATTTTTCTATTGAATATTATGTGTCTTTAGAGATGTAGACGTTTTTGTATTTAGATGTTGAGTCCTTTATTGGGTTTTAGATAATGCGTATGTCTCCAACCCATCAACTGTTTTTCAGTCTGACTTTGGTATCCTTTATTGTACATAGAATTCTAATTTTTTATTAAAGTATAACTGATTTATAATATTATGTTAATTTCAGGTGTACAACATGGTGATTCAATATTTTTATTGGCTCCGTTGAAAGTTATTACAAAATATTGGCTATATTCACCATGCCCTACAATATATCCTTGTATCACATTTATTTTATACATAGCTGTCTGCACTTCCTAATTCCCAGTCTGTATCTTGCCCCTCTCACTTCCCTCTCCCCACTGGTAACCAGTAGATTGTTTTCTATATCTGTGAATCTGTTTCTGCTTTGTTGTATTCATTCGTCTTATTTTTTAGATTCTACTTATAAATGATATCATTACAGTGTTTGTCTTTGTCTGAGTTATTTCACTAAGCATAATACCCTCCAGGTCCATCTATGTTGTTGCAAATGGCAAAATTTAATCATTTTTTTATGGCTGAGCAGTGTTCCATTGTGTATATATGGCACGTATTCTTCATTCATTCATGTGTTGATGGACACTTAGGTTGCTTCCATATCTTGTCTATTGTAAACAATGCTGTTATAAACACTGGATGTGGGTGCGTGCATCTTCTCAAAACAGTGTTTCTGTTTTCTTCAGATATATACCCAGGAGTGGAATTACTGAATTATATGGTTGTTCTTTTTTGTTTTTGTTTTTACGAACATCTTTATTGGAGTATAGTTGCTTTACAATGGTGTGTTAGTTTCTGCTTTATAACAAAGTGAGTCAGCTATACATATACATATGTCCCCATATCTTCTTCCTCTTGTGTCTCCCTCCCACCCTCCCTATCCCACCCCTCTAGTGGCTACATCAGTTAACATTCCCACCAACAGTGTACCAGGGTTCCCTTTTCTCCACATCCTCGCCAAGGCTTGTTAGTTTTGTTCTTTTTTATGATAGCCCTTCTGACATGTGTGAGGTGATCTCTCATTGTTGTTTAGCTTTGCATTTCCCTGAAGGCTAGTGATGTTGAGCATCTTTTCATGCTCATCTGTATGTTTTCTTTGGAAAAATGTCTATTCAGCTCTTTTGTCTTTTTTTTTTTTTTTTTTTGCGGTACGCGGGCTTCTGACTGTTCTGCCTTCTCCCGTTGCAGCCTCTCCCGTTGCGGAGCACAGGCTCCGGACGCGCAGGCTCAGCGGCCATGGCTCACTGGTCCAGCCGGCGGCCTGTGGGATCTTCCCGGACCAGGGCACGAACCCATGTTCCCTGCATCGGCAGGCGGACTCTCAACCACTGGGCCACCAGGGAATCCCTGTCAATTTTTTCAAATCAGATTTTTTATATTAATAAATTTATAATTTAATATAGTTAAATTCATCACTTTTGCTTCATACAATGTATGCTACTGTATTTTTCAAAGTTCTAGTTCATCTCTTACCCTGAATTCACTAATATATTACCTTGCAATTTCTTTTATTCTCTCTAGATTTTATTTTTCACATTTAGATATTAAAACTATTGTCTTTTAGTTTTGTACATTAGGTGAAATAATATTACATAATGGTTAACAGAATGATTTCTGTGGGGTTTAAGTCCCAGCTCCACCATGTACTTCTTAGGCTAGTCATTTTATCTCTCATACCTCAGTTTTTCCACCTGTAAAATGAGGATAATAGTTTATGCCTTGTGGATTTTTTTGTGAAGATTAGGTGAGCTATATAGGACTGGGTACAACATAAGTGATATCACTAAGTTAATACCCAGTCTCATATCTCTTTTTAAAATGAGAGTGTTTCCCCAAAATCTGCAATTCAACTTCCTCCATTGGGCTATGATTTCATCTCTTTCATGTGCCAACTTCCTATCTGTATATAGCTCTATTTCTAGGCCATCTGTTTGATTTGTTATCTTGTTTGCCATTTCTTCCAAGGGTATCACACAGTTCTTATCTATCATGACTTCCCAATATACCTTAATGTATAGGGCACATTTTCCATTTTGAGCTTATTTTTCAAAACTACCTTAGCTGTATGGAGAATTTTATTCTTCCAGATACATTTTATTTTATTTTAATCTTTTTATAGGAGATAGAGCAATCTGCCCTTTTTTTTTCTTTTCTTTTCTTTTTTTTTTTTTTGGCTGCATTGTGTCTTCAATTCTGCATGTGAGCTTTGTCTAGTTGCAGCGAGCAGTGGGGCAGGAGGTTACTCTTTGTTGTGGTGCACAGGCTTCTCATTGCAGTGGCTTCCCTTGTCATGGAGCACAGGCTCCAGGCTCGTTGGCTTCAATAGTTGTGGCTCGTGGGCTCTAGAGTGCAGGCTCAGCAGTTGTGGTGCACCAGCTTAGTTGCTCCGTGGACCAGGGATTGAACTCATGTTCCCTCCATTGGCAGGCGGATTCTCAACCACTGCACCACCAAGGAAGTGCCCCAGATACATTTTAGAATTTTAGATACATTTTAGAATCACTTTTTTAATGTTGTCCCTCAAAAAAAAAAGAAAAAAACTTGGCCTTTTATTTAATTTTCAATATATTTAATTTTACAGATTAATATAAGGATATTTATATTATTATAGTAAGTCATCTCATCCATACCTGTGATATATATTTCTTTTACTCATGTGTCCTCTAATAAGTTTTCATTAGGAAGATTTTCTGCATAATTTATTAGGTGAAACCCCATACTCTCTATAGGTTTTGTTACTATGGTAAATTCATCTTGTATTGTATCTAGATATTGATGCTATGGAGGAACACAATTGATTTTGGTGTATTCATTTTTTTTCCAGCCCCTATGTTGAGCTCTTTTCTTAGATTTAATAGCTTATTGATTTTCCTGTGTTTCCAATTAAATACATAATCAAACCAATCTATAAATATGACACTTTTTTTTTTTTAACATCTTTATTGGGGTATAATTGCTTTACAATGGTGTGTTAGTTTCTGCTTTATAACAGAGTGAGTCAGTTATACATATATATATGTTCCCATATCTCTTCCCTCTTTGTCTCCCTCCCTCCCACCCTCCCTATCCCACCCCTCCAGACAGCCACAAAGAACCGAGCCGGTTTCCCTGTGCCATGCGGCTGCTTCCCACTGGCTGTCTACCTTACGTTTGTTACTATGTATATGTCCACGTCTCTCTCTCGCCCTAACACACCTCACCCTTCCCCCTCCCCATATCCTCAAGTCTGTTCTCCAGTAGGTCTCTGTCTTTATTCCTGTTTTACCCCTGGGTTCTTCATAACATTTTTTTTTTCTTAAATTCCATATATATGTGTTAGCATACGGTATTTGTCCTTCTCTTTCTGACTTACTTCACTCTGTATGACAGACTCTAGATCTATCCACCTCATTACAAATAGCTCAATTTCGTTTCTTTTTATGGCTGAGTAATATTCCATTGTATATATATATGCCACATCTTCTTTATCCATTCATCCGACGGCGGGCACTTAGGGTGTTTCCATCTCTGGGCTATTGTAAATAGAGCTGCAATGAACATTTTGGTACATGACTCTTTCTGAATTCTGGTTTCCTCAGGGTATATACCTAGTAGTGGGATTGCTGGGTCATATGGTAGTTCTATTTGTAGTTTTTTAAGGAACCTCCATACTGTTCTCCATAGTGGCTGAACCAATTCACATTCCCACCAGCAGTGCAAGAGTGTTCCCTTTTCTCCACACCCTCTCCAGCATTTATTGTTTCTAGATTTTTTGTTGATGGCCATTCTGACTGGTGTGAGATGATTTCTCATTGTAGTTTTGATTTGCATTTCTCTAATGATTAATGATGTTGAGCATTCTTTCATGTGTTTGTTGGCAGTCTGTATATCTTCTTTGGAGAAATGTCTATTTAGGTCTTCTGCCCATTTTTGGATTGGGTTGTTTATTTTTTTGTTATTGAGCTGCATGAGCTGCCTGTATCTATATCTATATTTATCTATATCTATATTTATCTATATTCTTCTAAACCTTCTCGCTCTTTCTATTTCTCTCAATACTCGGCTCCAAAAAGGTCAGTTCCAATTGACCAGTAATGTTAGAAATCTTTACCTCAATTCTCTCCTTAAAGGAAATGCTAATTTTTAAAAAAATTAGTAGTATAATAATTTTTGTTAGTGTATACATGTGCCATGTATTTTTGGTATATAGCCATTATCAACGAAAGATTGTTATTATTTGAATCTAATTTTATAAAATTTACCCTACCCAATAGATTTTGAACCTCATGGGATGCTTTTTATCTCCTCTATCTAAAGAGAATGATGATATGATTTTCTCCTTTTATTTAACTAATACAGTGGATCACATGAATTGATTGGCTGATACTGAAGCAACCTTGCATTCTCAAGGATAAACCCACTTGACCAAATCATATTATAGTATAGATTAGCTTCTGCTGCATTACAAACCACCTCCAAACTTAGTGGCTTAGGGAGATCAGCTCGGTGCTTTGTGACCACCTAGAGGGGTGGGATAGGGAGGGTGGGAGGGAGGGAGACACAAGAGGGACGAGATATGGGAACATATGTATATGTATAACTGATTCACTTTGTTATAAAGCAGAAACTAACACACCATTGTAAAGAAATTATACTCCAATAAAGATATAAAAAACAAAACAACCACAGCAAAAAACTTAGTGGCTTGAAATAGCAATTACTTGGCAATTTGGGACTGGATTCATCTGGGTAGTGTTTTACTTTTGGTTTTATCTGGGCTCCTTCATGCAGTTTTAGTCAACTGATGGATCAGCTGAGTGAGAGCTGGTCTGAGACAGCCACACTCACAGGTTTGGTGGTTGGCTTGGACAGTGGGAGCACCTGGTCCACTTGCCTTCAGAACATAGTGGGCTAGTCCTCGGCAACTGAGCCATCAAGCTCTTTTGCTATTGTCTCATCACGTGGGTTGAGTATGCCAAAGCCCAGTCCTGCTTAAGTGGTGACTCAGGAATGAGGGTGTCAGAAGGGGATTGTACCATAATTTTTGAAACATCCTATCACAATGTTTTTAATATACATTAAAACTCTGTGGAATAATATTGTATTTAGGTTTTTGACTTATAGTTTTAATAAGGAAAATTTGATTGTAATTTTTTTTTATATTGCCCCTGTTTGGTATAATATTCTTCTTGAACCTCTAGCCCCAGTATTCTAGCTTGGGGTACTTAAAATGTATTGAAGGGGATAGAAATGAGTATTGCATCTTAAATAAAATAGTCTTGGACAAGTGGTTCCCACTTATCACAGGTTGTTCAAAAGGCTGCTCTCTCACAGTGGACTATTGAACCCTTATGCACACCAAGCATTGCATCTCACTTATACCTTACTAGCATTCTTGTGCTGGTTCCTTGATTTTAATTTAAAAAGCAATAAGTACTTGAAAAAATACAAAGTAAGAAGCAAAAACCCTCCATCACCCTAGTCTCTTTCCCTCACAGAGGAAGCAGCTATAAAATTAAGATGTCAATTTAAAAATATTTACAAGATGAAAATGATTCCTAAA
The DNA here is from genome assembly GCF_000442215.2 of Lipotes vexillifer. Lineage (NCBI taxonomy): Eukaryota > Metazoa > Chordata > Mammalia > Artiodactyla > Lipotidae > Lipotes > Lipotes vexillifer. The sequence continues at coordinate 2,540 of NW_006795273.1, read as the reverse complement.
AGTCCTTGGGGGCATTGAATCATTGAAGGGTATGCTGAAGAAGGTAAGTGACAGTTGGACCTCCAACCCAGAGGCTATTGGCAATAAGTGTAAATAGTGCTCTAACAACATGGCCTAACAGAACTGTAGAACTAAAGAAAAAGCTAGGATTCGGATTATTGGGCCCAAATTCACATTTGTCATAATGAAGAACCTTAAAATCATGAACTATTGACTGATCTCTAATTCTAAGTCATTCCAGAATGCTATTTTGTATGTCGAAGAGTGGAGTTTGAGAGAGAATCAAGAAGGAATAAAGTCCAATTTGGTTTTAAAGAATCATGGAGAAATGAAGATTCTTTCTTTCATAATTTCCCTGTAGATAGAGCTCTTCTATGACTGACTCTTTCACTAAAGCAGGGAAATACAGGGTGTTATCCAGAAAATCATATCAGTTTACTTCCAGTCAGTCCTCTTCTGGGCAAACACATCTTTAACTTCATTTGTATTATATAGTATTTTAAATTATGAATTGTTTTTTCTTCTCAGCTCAGTTTCTTTTAGGCACGTGGGTTTGTTCTCTATTTATTCCTTCATCCTTCCCTCTCTTCCTCCTTCTCTCCTGTAGTGAATTGGAAAGACGATGTCCTTATATATGCTAAACTATGCAATATCCAAACCCCAAAATATAACTAACATTTTATGAAGAAGAAAATAACGAAAAACAGTTACAGTGGAAAAATCTTAGGAAACTGGAAGGAATTTGGGGGTCTTTCTGTCTCGAAGTAGATTTGGAATGTGAATTTCAGGTTCTCTTTTTTAATGCAGGGTTGCTAGTTGAGCCTTTATTTTGTTTCCAGAAAAACAATCAGCTTACATATTTGTTTAACAAGGTTTTCTTTACCTTTGGAAATTAGTAATGATTAAAAAGAATATTATATAGTTAAGTGATGTCTAATTGTTTTCCTCATGAGTTCACGGTACTTCAGGTTATAGCCCTGATCTGTTTAATCCTCCAACAATCCTGAGAGGGAGCAAAGGGACAGATGTTCTTTCCTCATTTTACAGTTGAGAAAACTGAGGTTCAGAGATTCCAAGTGAGGTTAAGTGCTTGTGCCAAGGTCATTCTCTGAGGTGAAGCCGGAGCCAGGAATAGCACCTCATCCTCTTGTTTTCTCTCATGTGATTCTCCATCCGCTGACGCACTCTGACTATAAAAACGCACTGTACCAGGCCTCACACAGCCCCTGAAACGTCCTTTTAGTAGGACACTATGGTAGTGGCAAGATTGAACAGATATAAAGAATGCTGTAAAAAAGAACCTGTCTTTTTTGTTGACTCCGTCCCATAAAATTCCACAGCCACACTGCATGAGAAACATGAGACATCCATTAAGATCATGTTCCCATTAGTTCCCAAAATCTAGCTAGAACTAGATTTTGCAGAAATTGAAGACCCATCTTGTGGCTGACTGCTGAAAATGAGTGTCTCAGGAGTCAGAGAGGCATTGCTGCTCAACGAAGTCAAGAAGGCCCTTTGCTAATCGTTTCTCCTCCATTTCTGAGGGAATTTAAATTCACTTCAATACTACTCATCATCCATCTTGTACGTATTTGCAGGAAAGAATGTTGCCCAAGTCATTATATCCCGCCATGATTCACAGTCGTATGACCTTAGGTGGCAGCTCAGCAGGAGCTTACCGGTGCCTTAAATCATCCCTGTTGTGGCCATACAAGAGCATGACCTCTGACTTCCCAAGCTGTCTCTTCATGAAATGAAAATGGGACTGAGAGTTTAGGGGAAAGTTTTGAAAGTGTCTGGCTCTTGTAGTCATCTAATGAGGTCCTCGTTTCTAGCTGCTAAGCATGCCCTTTAATTGGTGGTCACTCGAAAATCAATGATAATATAACTGTCCAACTCTTTGGAGCTATTTTTTCTCTCTGCTTTCTATCCTGCAAGTGCACAATAAAAGAAACCACCCATTCAGCCATCATCTTGTGTCACTTACTATTCAGAGATCAGTCTTCCTTTATGTGCTCCTTCAGGAAAGACCTGGGTTGTATTTTTCACTTGCCTTTCAGGCAGAGAGTAGAGTCCTTGGCACAGATTAAGTCCTCAAAAATCTTAGATGGGTGGATGGGTGGGCAGTGGATTGCAGCACATGAGCAACTACAGTAACATTGTGATACATGACAAGGAAATGACCTCAGTTGGGGAAATAAATGCCTGGCACATAGGCCACCACTTTCCCCTTCCATCTTCATTACAGTCCTTACTAATCTATTAGGACATTTTTTCCCATTGGGTCTAGACATGACCTCAGGATCCTTGTAGAATATAAACAGTCCTGTGCAATGTAAACCTTGTATAATGTAAACAATGCTTTACTGTTTGAGTTGGGACACGAGAAGAATCCTATTTTCCGCCCATAACATAGACGTTGGGAATAATAGCTAATGCTTATGTAAACATATAGATTCATAGGGTAGAAAAAATAATTTTTAAGAAATGACCTAGTACAGACTCAGGGGGAAAATTTATGTTAACTTGATTATAGAAAT